>NW_021297456.1:18192-21292 GCF_002162155.2 Triticum dicoccoides
GCGCCGTTGCCGGGGAGGTGAATGCTTGAAGGTATATCTTTAGATCTTGCAATCGAATCTTTTTGTTTCTTGTTTTAGCACTAGTCTAGTTTATAAAAGAAAATTACAAAAAAATGGAATTAAGTTTGTCTCTTACGCTTCAACTTTTTAATATCTTTCGTGAGTATGATGGAAAGGATAATTGTGCTCAAGTGCTAGAAAAAGAAATCTATAGAATGTTTGGCACTAAATCTTTGAATGATGAGCATGATTGCAATGTTGTTAGTATGAATTCCTTGAATATCCATGATGCTAATGATATGCAAAGCCACAAGCTTGGGGAAGCTATGTTTGATGAATATGATATATTTTGTCCCCCAAGCTTTGATGAGCAAATTTACTATGATGAAAGCATGCCTTCTATTTATGATGATTATTGTGATGATACGTATGCTATAAAGAAGAAGTTTGCTTATGTGGAGAGTAGAAATTTTTCTATGCCTGTAGATCATGAAAAGAATGCTTTAGGTGCTGGTTATATTGTTGAATTCATTCATGATGCTACTGAAAATTAATATGAGGGAGGAATATATGCTTGTAGGAATTGCAATAACGTCAAGTTTCCTCTCTATGTGCTTAAATTCCTAAAGCTATGCTTGTGTTACCTTCCTATGCTTGTTGATTATTGTTCCCATAAGTTGTTTGCTCACAAAATCCCTATGCATAGGAAGTGGGTTAGGCTTAAATGTGCTAGTCATATGCTTCATGATGCTCCCGTTATGTTTCAATTCTTATCTTTTTTGTGAGCATCATTGCCATCATCATGCCTAGCTAGAAAGGCATTAAAGAAAAGCGCTTGTTGGGAGACAACCCAATATTTATCCTTACTGTTTTTGTGTGTCCACATGATTATGCTACTGTAGTAAGCATGTTTTATATCTTTTGTTTCAATAAAGTGCCAAGTAAGACCTTTAAGATGGCTTACGGTGATAGTTGTGTTGATCCTGCTGAAAATCAGAAACTTTTGCACCCAGTAAATTAGTTTTGTTAATTCACAGAAACGTGCTTATGATCTTATTCTTTTTGCTCTGGATTGGTACACGAATTTCTTAGGACTTCCTAATTTGGTAGGATTTTTGGAGTTCCATAAGTGTACGTTTGATATAGATTACTACAGATTGTTCTGTTTTTGACAGATTCTGTTTTCTATGTGTTGTTTGCTTATTTTGATGAATCTATGAGTAGTATCGGAGGGTATGAACCATAGATAAGTTGGATTACAGTAGATATTACACCAATATGAATTTAGAATGAGTTTATTACAGTACCTAAGTGGTTGTTTTATTTTCTTATACTAACGGAGCTTACGAGTTTTCTGTTGAGTTTTGTGTGGTTGAAGTTTTCAAGTTTTGGGTAAAGATTCGATGGACTATGTAATAAGGAATGACAAGAGCCTAAGCTTGGGGATGCTCAAGGCACCCCAAGGAAATATTCAAGGACAACCAAGAGCCTAAGCTTGGGGATGCCCCGGAAGGCATCCCCTCTTTCGTCTTCGTTCATCGGTAACTTTATTTGGAGCTATATTTTTATTCACCACATGATATGTGTTTTGCTTGGAGCTTCATTTTATTTTGTCAGTATTTGCTTGTTGTTAGTTAGAATAACGTTTTGCTTCTTTAGTTTCAAATAAAAAAGTCAAGGATAGCCTTTGCCATGCTTATTTTGTTAGTTTGCATGTGCTGTTTGAAAACAGAAAGTTTACCGCTGTTGCAAGAATTCCCTAGAAAAGTCAGAGAATGGTCTAACGTTGAATATTTTTGCATATTGAGCTTTGATAAATTTATTACAGTGGGAATTTTAGTTCATAATTTTTGGAGTCAGGGAAGTATTGATACTCTTGCATTTTTTACAGACTGTACTGTTTTGACAGATTGCTGTTATGGTTGCATTGTTTGCATATGTTTGCTTGTTTAATGATTCTATTTGATGATAGGAGTATTAAATATATAGAGGCATTTAGTATTAAATGTTGAACAATTATTTTGGTGATTTGTTACATTAGAAGATGATAAGGTTTTGCATTGGTTTATACTAACCTATCTCACGAGTTCTTGTTGAGTTTGTTGTGAATGAAGCTTTTGATAAAAAGAGAAACCATGATATGAGAGGAATTAAGGATACACAAAAGCTCAAGCTTGGGGATGCCCAAGGCACCCCAAGATAATATTTCAAGAAGTCTCAAGCATCTAAGCTTGGGGATGCCCCGGTAGGCATCCCACCTTTCTTCTTCAACAACTATCGGTTAGTATCGGTTGAGCCTAAGTTTTTGCTTCTTCACATGAGTTATGCTATCCTTGCAATGTAGTTTTCTTTAGCTTTGCTTGCTGTTTGAATAAAGTATCAAGATCTGAAATTATTAAATGGGAGAGCCATCGCTTAGTTGCATAATTATTTAGCTACTCATTGATCTTCACTTATATCTTTCGGAGTAGTTTGTTGTTTGCTCATAGTGCTTCACTTATATTATTTTGAGAGTCTTAAATAGCATGGTAATTTGCTTAATGTTAATATACTTGGTGTTCAAGATATGTGAAACTTTATTTTGAGTGAATTGAATACTAAGATAAGTTTGATGCTTGATAATTGTTTTGAGATATGGAGGTGATAATATTAAAGTCGTGCTAGTTGGGTGATTATGAATTTGAGAAATACTTGTGTTGATGTTTGCAAGTCCCATAGCATGCACGTATGGTTAAAGTTGTGTAACAAATTTGAAACATGAAGTGTACCTGGCTTGTGCATCCTTATGAGTGGCGGTCGGGGACGAGCGATGGTCTTTTCCTACCAATCTATCCCCCTAGGAGCATGCGCGTAGTACTTGATTTTTGATGACTTCTAAATTTTTGCAATAAGTATATGAGTTCTTTTGACTAATGTTGAGTCCATGGATTATACGCACTTTTACCTTTCCGCCATTGCTAGCCTCTTCGGTACCGTGCATTGCCCTTTCTCACCTTGAGAGTTGGTGCAAACTTCGCCGGTGCATCCAAACCCCGTGATACGATACGCTCTATCACACATAAACCTCCTTATATCTTCCTCAAAACAGCCACCATACCTA
>NW_021297457.1:0-1590 GCF_002162155.2 Triticum dicoccoides
AGTGGTCAGCACGGGTATTGAAGAGCTCTAACCTCAAGGCCCGATTTTCACGGTCCTTATCCTCGAGCATCTCAGCAGTGGTGCGAGTCCGTGAATCCTCCTGGGTGGGGTCAGCATAGATAGCCTGGAGATACCCTTGTGCTCCCGGAAGTGATCCTGGCATATACCGGAAATCAGAGTCCCGAAATAGTCCAGATCTGACTCGCATAATGGTCATCATAGAGTAGGCGGCGTCCTGCACAGCCATCTCAATAGTAACCCCGAGTCCATAGGAGCAGTGAAGAGGCTCGGTGGATCCAGGATAAGATGGAAATATCCTGACAGTGCAGAGATACTGGCTTTGATTAAAGTCTCGGAATTGCTCTTCGACCGTGTACTCGGGATACCAGCGGTATCCAGCCTCAGTCATTACCCTGACCAACTTGGCAGTATGGCCGGGTACATCTAGGCATCAAGTCAGGCGAACCACTTGATTGAGGTCGCGAGTGGCCATCTGAAAGCACAATCATAATGCAAAGGCATTAGAATTTCTAGCAAAATTTCGGCAGCATAACAGCTGTAAATGCTCAAGAAGGATTTGAGACATTTGACAAAGGATTTCGTACACACTCAACATCATCATATCAAAGTTCTGAATCCATTCTAACCACATAACATGGTAGTAGAACTGAACTAGGCTTGAATCATCAAACTTATAAGGTACTACTGATTAGTAACACGTGATCCTGATAGAGAGAATAGGTCCGAATTCCTTAACCCCCGGTGGAAGAATGGACTGACTCAGATCAGAATGTCATAAGATAAAGGAGTAAAAAGAGCCTTACGTTCCAACCCACAAACAATTCCCCTACATATAACTAAAGAATTTCTAGACTCAACATCGACCAGTTTGGCTTGGAGAACCTACAGGCAGTCCGGCTCTGATGCCAACGCTGTCAGGACCCCGACTCGATGTCACATCGATCTAGCCGGTAACACCTCATATCACTTTGCGGCCTCACGCACGGTATCCCCACGGGTGTCGTCTTACCTTTGCCCGGGACCGTTTGCGGATTTTGGCTCACGTATATGATAGTGTCGCTAGCATCCATATGATAAAGAGCACGGGCTGACATGACTAGTCGTAAACCCAAAGTGGCACAGACTTACAGGGACAGGCATCCATGACGCAGCTTCGAACGTGTCGGTCATCAGCAAGTGGGTCCGGGCTGTAGCACTGGGCTAGCAGGACTCCGGTAAACCGGGCTGTAGCGGGCTAACAGGACTCCGGTACTCAAAGCGTGACATTTCCCCGAAGGGACAGACACAGGAACGAAGAAGGACACATGCCGGCCAGCCTAAGTGTTCCAGAGCAGTAGCAAGCTACCATGGCTCAGCGGTAACACTAGGAGACATTTCCCGATAAGAGAGGCTACTAAAGATAAACAACTAGATAGTCAGATCCCACACATACCAAGCATTTCAATCATACACACAATATGCTCGATATGTGCAAATACAACGAAGCATCACAACATGACTCTATGACACAAGTACTTTATTTAAGGCTCAGAGAGCCATACATAACATACACAAAGGTACGGGTCTCAC
>NW_021297458.1:0-1323 GCF_002162155.2 Triticum dicoccoides
TTCTTTATCTTTTGCCGTGGTCGGTGACTGAGCTGAGCTCAGTCTCATACCTTGTAACATAGGCAAGAACCCCTTCTTGGACTGATCCATTCTGAATCTCTTCAAAATCTTATCAAGGTATGTGCTTTGTGAAAGACCTATGAGGCGTCTCGATCTATCTCTATAGATCTTGATGCCTAATATATAAGCAGCTTCTCCAAGGTCCTTCATTGAAAAACACTTATTCAAGTAGGCCTTAATGCTGTCCAGAAATTCTATATTATTTCCCATCAGGAGTATGTCATCTACATATAATATGAGAAATGCTACAGAGCTCCCACTCACTTTCTTGTAAACGCAGGCTTCTCCATAAGTCTGCATAAACCCAAACGCTTTGATCATCTCATCAAAGCGAATGTTCCAACTCCGAGATTCTTGCACCAGTCCATAAATGGATCGCTGGAGCTTGCATACTTTGTTAGCGTTCCGAGGATCGACAAAACCTTCCGGCTGCATCATATACAGTTCTTCCTTAAGATGCCCGTTAAGGAATGCTGTTTTGACGTCCATCTGCCATATCTCATAATCATAGTATGCGGCAATTGCTAACATGATTCGGACGGACTTTAGCTTCCCTACGGGAGAGAATGTCTCGTCGTAGTCAATCCCTTGAACCTGTCGATAACCCTTAGCGACAAGTCGAGCTTTATAGATGGTAACATTACCATCCGCGTCCGTCTTCTTCTTAAAGATCCATTTGTTTTCTATCGCTCGCCGATCATCGGGCAAGTCTGTCAAAGTCCATACTTTGTTTTCATACATGGATTCTATCTCGGATTTCATGGCTTCAAGCCATTTGTTGGAATCCGGGCCCGCCGTTGCTTCTTCATAGTTCGAAGGTTCATTGTTGTCTAACAACATGATTTCTAGGACAGGGTTGCCGTACCACTCTGGTGCGGAACGTGTCCTTGTGGACCTACGAAGTTCAGCAGTAACTTGATCCGAAGTACCTTGATCATTATCATGGTTTTCCTCTTCAGTTGGTGTGGGCATCACAGGAACGGTTTCCTGTGCTGCGTCACTATCCCGCTCAAGAGGTAGTACTTCATCGAGTTCTACTTTCCTCCCACTTACTTCTTTCAAGAGAAACTCTTTTTCCAGAAAGCATCCGTTCTTGGCAACAAAGATCTTGCCTTCGGATCTTAAGTAGAAGGTATACCCTACAGTTTCCTTAGGGTATCCTATGAATACGCATTTTTCCGACTTGGGTTCGAGCTTTTCAGGTTGAAGTTTCTTGACATAAGCTTCGCATCCCCAAACTTTTAGAAACGACAGCTTAGGTTT
>NW_021297459.1:0-1155 GCF_002162155.2 Triticum dicoccoides
GTCGGTCTCGTAGTCTACCGGAGAGAAGAGGGGGAAGAATTAATGAATACAGAGCAAACAAAGCATCACAGAATATAACAAGGCAATACGCGGTGTTCGGTGTGCCCTAACGCGGTAGTAGGAGATACCGGTGAAGGGGGGAAAATATCCGGGAAAGTATTCCCGGTGTTTCGCGTTTTCGGGCAGAGGAGCCGGAGGGGGAAAGTTGCGGGTTCGATAGGTTAGGGGGGTGTGGCGGACGAACGGACTGCGTATCCGGAATCGTCTCGTCGTTCTGAGCAACTTTCATGTTGAAAATATTTTAATCCGAGTTACGGATTAAAAGATATGATTTTCTAAAGATTTTATTAATTTCTGGAATTTAATTAATTAATTAATTAATTTGAAAAATGAATTTATGACGTCAGCATGATGTCATGCTGACGTCAGCATTCAACAGGGGTTGACTGAGTCAACCCTGACAGGTGGGTCCCACCTGTTAGGGATTGTTTAGCTAATTAACAATTAGGGTAACTATTTATTAGGTTAATTAATCTTAATTAGTTAAACTAAACAAGATTAGATAAGTTAATTAATTAGTTAAATAATTAGTTAATTAATTAATTAATTAATTAATTAATTTATTATATATATATATATTTTTAATTCTTTTAATTCTTTTTTTTTGTTCTGGGGCTGGGGCCCCCCATGTCATTGGCCCCAGAGGGCCTAGCGGGTCTGGTCGCTAGTGGTTGCGGGCGCAACGCACGACCCGAACGGGCGCACGCCCAGGTGCAGGCAGACCCGGGAGGGTACGGGAACAGGGGAGGCCGGTGGCCACGGCGTGGCCATGGCCGGAGCGGGGCGAGGCCGCGGTGGTGCGCGCGGCAGCCGGAGGCGACGCCGGAGTGGGGCCGCGCGGACGGGCGCCGGCAGGGAGCGCTGAGCGCAGCCAGGGGACGAGGCCGCGGCGAGGCGCGCGGGCACACAGGGGGGCGGGGAAGGGCAGCCGCAGCTGCGGTCGGCGCGGGCGCGCGACCATGGGCGTGCGAGCGAGCGGGAGGAGGGGGAAGGCGATGCGGTGGCCGTGGTGCCGTTCGGCAATCCCGTCGACGCGACGGAACGGACGACGGAGACGGGGAGAGAAGAGGAGGCCGGGGGTGCGTCCACGAGCGC
>NW_021297460.1:0-1887 GCF_002162155.2 Triticum dicoccoides
GGAAGGGGGCGTAGTTGTTGTTGTTGCAGAGGTGCGACAGGTGCAGCCGGTGGTGGAAGACGCGCAAGCAGTTCATTAAATCTGTTATCGAGCTTTGTTTCGAACGTCTTCTCAAGGCTAGTGATCTTCTCCATGGCCTCTTCAAAATTGTTCAGCACATCTTGTACCTGTTCAGTCATCATTTGCTGAAACTTATCATGAAGCTCCTTGTTCGATAAGTTCTCCCAGTCAATCTCGTCGGCTTGTGATCCTGGCATGGTTAGCAGCAATAGAAACACACAAGAATATGATCCTACAGACTACTAAGAAGTGGTGGTGGTGTATCACAAATCCGTCAAGCAAATCTCAAATTCTTACCAGTTCTTACCCAGCAGCAGGCGGTGATCGGCAACCGTTGTAGTCAAAAACTCTCAAAGCTTGGATAGAGCGATTACCAGGGAGAGTCAAACACACGACGTAGATGTATGTGGAGCTGGGAAGGCTTATAGTATGGTAGCAAAAAGGGTCAGCAATAATCAATTCAGATATGCAAAGTTGAATAAACGCTCAACGACGGTACTGTGCTGGTCCTAGGCTAGACTGTGCTAGAGACGCGAGCCTAGAACACCAACAAAATCACGGCGCGGCACGTAAACAAGGGAAAAGCACACTCTGAAATTTTTTTTTCGCTCTTTTTTTTTGCGCTCTTTTTTTTTGCGCTGCTTTTTTTTTGCGAAAAATCACTATAATGGCGAGTGTCTCAAAACTCTTCCTAGGTCAAACTGACAGGATGGGCACGAAATTTTTTTTTTCCGACCAGATTTTTTTTTTCGACTGCCCGGACCCAAAAACTGGAAACAGGTCAAAAAAACTTCCTATAATGGCACCTGTCTCAAAACACTCAGAAACACCTAAAAATAGGATAGCCAGAAATTTTTTCGAAAAATGCGTTTTCGAATTTTTTTTTTCCGAAACCTACTCCGGCAAGGAAACACGAATCGGAATCTAGATGGATCCCGAAAACAAACCTAATAAGCAAGGAACTCGGATTAGTGGTGGATATATGGTGGTGGTATATGGCAGCGGTGGTGGTAGCGGTGGTAGTATATGGATATGGATCGGTGGTGGTATATGGGCACGGATTGGTGGTGGTATATGGATACGGATTCGGAGCGGTGGTGGTAGATGGCAGGGGCGATGATGATGGTGCGGCGGCAGCGTGACAACTTATGACCAGAACTCGAAACTCTAAAAGACTAGACTCTAAGACCAGCAACTAGACACGACGATGCAACCGCAAATTCAACAAAGCAAAACCCTAAAAAGATTATGCAAAGGCTCAGATTGGTTCGGATATGATGAACTAACCCTAATTTTTTTTTGTGGCTTTTTCGTGGACTGTAGGTATGAAGAACAGACTCGATCTAAACTACGAAAAACTGTAAAATCTCACCGAGCAACCTGGAAATCTGATACCACTTGATAGAGGAGGAGGTGTCCCGTCTTTCGATGAGATGATGGATATCGCTTTGGTGGAAGTCGACTTTGACGATCCGACTACGAACGTGCGAGGACGTCGCGCCTTAGCAATCGCTAAACCAACTCCGAGAGGTTATTGACCACGCCGGAGCACGATCAACCTGACCACAAGGGTCTGTTTCCTGCGAGCAAACGAAGAACAAGCAAGAAACTAAGATTGCAATCTGGATATTGCGAATATAAGATGAAAGCTTTATTGATCAAGGTGGGGTTCTGTGACGCCTTTGTCTGGTCGTTGAACACAAACGAAGTACGCGAAGTTGCAGCTATGGCGAACTTTTAATCTAAACAAAACCCAAAGTCTAAACGATGCCCTAAGGGCTGTATATATGGAGGAAGAGGGGGGAATTTCGTGGCCCTTGGTGGAGG
>NW_021297461.1:0-1501 GCF_002162155.2 Triticum dicoccoides
GCTGCATGCAAGGGTACAAGCGATAGAGGAACGAGAAGCAGATCGCAGCAAACGACCTACCGAAGCTTCCCCCGAAGCTACCCCGCCATATCAGCGGAGAAGCAGTGTGGCTTCCACCGAGCTGCTTCAGCCGGAGCATGCCTTGATGGCTCCTGCCAGCTATCTCGTGGATGATATCACGGAGGCTGAAAATTGCCACCTTATGGCGCAATAGATGAATTTGAAGGTCAAGGCGGCTGTTGGCTCTGTTTATCCTACTAAATCTGGCGCAACTTTTCACTACCGGCCGATTCCAGAAGGATATGCTAGGGTGATGGTGGATGAAATCACACAGGGATTTGAGGACCTCCGGCTTGACCACCCTACCGGTGAAGGGGAGACTCGGCTGGGTTCTGCTCTGAAGACTCCATGCCTATGGCGGAAGGATCTCATCAACTTTCTGAACTGGATGCCTCCGCCTCCTCCTCCTCCTCCTCCGGCGAGTCAGGGCACTCCGCCTCCTCCACTGCCTCCTCCTTCGGCGAGTGACGATCAGGGCACTCGGCCGGCTCCTTCTCCGGCGCGTGGCGGCACTCCACCTCCTTCTCCGCCTGCGCCGGTGCGCCCGAGCAGCCAGCCTCCTCCTTCTCCGCCTCGTCAGCAAGGGCGGAAGAGACCCGCCGCTGCTCCGGCAGCTCCGGCGCATCGTAGTCCTTCTCCTCCGCCTCGTAAGAAAGCACGAAAGAAGACAGACACTGCAGCCACTCCGTCTGCTCCGGCGTCTAGCAGTACAGCTAGAGGCGGGAGGCAATACAGATACGGTCCTTCTCTCAAGCCTCTAGAGAAGTTACCGTACAAGAGGACCAAGGAGGAAAACGCGAAGATCGTGCAGGCCGAAGTGTTGGGGAACGTAGTAATTTCAAAAAAAAATCCTACGCACACGCAAGATCATGGTCATGGCATAGCAACGAGAGGGGAGAGTGTTCGTCCACGTACCCTCGTAGACCATAAGCGGAAGCGTTAGCACAATGCGGTTGATGTAGTCGTACGTCTTCATGATCCGACCGATCAAAGCACCGAACGTACGGAGCCTCCGAGTTCAGCACACGTTCAGCTCGATGACGATCTCCAGCCTCCGATCCAGCCGAGCTCCGGAGATGAGTTCCGTCAGCACGACGACGTGGTGACGATGATGATGTTCTACCGGCGCAGGGCTTCGCCTAAACTCCGCGACGATATGACCGAGGTGGAATATGATGGAGGGGGGCACCGCACACGGCTAAGGAACGATCCCTAGATCAACTTGTGTGTCTATGGGGTGCCCCCCGCCCCCGTATATAAAGGAGGGAGGGGGGGAGGTGCGGCCGGCCCCCTAGGGGTGCGCCTGGAGGAGTCCTACTCCCACCGGGAGTAGGACTCCCCCCTCTTGCCTTGGTGGAGAAGGAAAGGGGGGAGGGGAAAGAGGAAAGGGGGGCGCCGCCCCCCTTCCTTGTCCTATTCGGACTAGGGGGGAGGGGGCGCG
>NW_021297462.1:0-952 GCF_002162155.2 Triticum dicoccoides
TCTCCCACTTGCACTAGAGTCAATAATCTAGATTACACTGTAATGAATCTAACACCCATGGAGCTTTGGTGCTGATCATGTTTTGCTCGTGGAAGAGTCTTAGTCAACGGGTCTGCAATATTCAGATCCGTATGTATCTTGCAAATCTCTATGTCTCCCACCTGGACTAGATCCCGGATGGAGTTGAAGCGTCTCTTGATGTGTTTGGTCCTTTTGTGAAATCTGGATTCCTTTGCCAAGGCAATTGCACCAGTATTGTCACAAAAGATTTTCATTGGACCCGATGCACTAGGTATGACACCTAGATCGGATATGAACTCCTTCATCCAGACTCCTTCATTTGCTGCTTCCGAAGCAGCTATGTATTTCGCTTCACATGTAGATCCCGCTACGACGCTTTGTTTAGAACTGCACCAACTGACAGCTCCACCGTTTAATGTAAACACGTATCCGGTTTTGCGATTTAGAATCGTCCGGATCAGTGTCAAAGCTTGCATCAACGTAACCTTTTACGATGAGCTCTTTGTCACTTCCATATACGAGAAACATATCCTTAGTCCTTTTCAGGTATTTCAGGATGTTCTTGACCGCTGTCCAGTGATCCATTCCTAGATTACTTTGGTACCTCCCTGCTAAACTTATAGCAAGGCACACATCAGGTCTGGTACACAGCATTGCATACATGATAGAGCCTATGGCTGATGCATAGGGAACATCTTTCATATTCTCTCTATCTTCTGCAGTGGTCGGGCATTGAGTCTTACTCAATTTCACACCTTGTAACACAGGCAAGAACCCTTTCTTTGCTTGATCCATTTTGAATTTCTTCAAAATTTTGTCAAGGTATGTGCTTTGTGAAAGTCCAATTAAGCGTCTTGATCTGTCTCTATAGATCTTAATGCCTAATATGTAAGCAGCTTCACCGAGGTCTTTCATTGAAAAACTTTTATTC
>NW_021297463.1:0-1128 GCF_002162155.2 Triticum dicoccoides
TGACGATCTTGATGAACTACAGCAGCAGGGCTTCGCCTAAACTCCGCTACAGTATTATCGAGGAATATGGTGGCAGGGGGCACCGCACACGGCTAAGGAATCGATCACGTGGATCAACTTGTGTCAACTTGTGTGTTTAGAGGTGCCCCTGCCTCCGTATATAAAGGATGGAGGAGGAGGAGGCCGGCCAAGGCAAAGGTGCGGCCAGGATAGGGAGTCCTACTAGGACTCCAAGTCCTAGTAGGAGTCCACCAAGAGGGGAGGAAGGGAGAAGGAATAGGAGGAGAAGGAGAGGTGGCCGGTCCCCTTTTCCCTAGTCCAATTCGGACTAGAGGGGAGGGGGGGCGCAGCCTTTTTCTCCTCTTCCCACTAAAGCCCATCAAGGCCCAATACTCTTCCCCGTATTCCCGTAACCCCCCGGTACTCCAGAAAATACCCGAATCACTCGGAACCTTTCCGAACTCCGAATATAGTCGTCCAATATATCGATCTTTACGTCTCGACCATTTCGAGACTCCTCGTCATGTCCCCGATCTCATCCGGGACTCCGAACTACTTCGGTACATCAAAACTCATAAACTCATAATATAACTGTCATCGAAACCTTAAGCGTGCGGACCCTACGGGTTCGAGAACAATGTAGACATGACCAAGACATGTTTCCGGTCAATAACCAATAGCGGGACCTGGATGCCCATATTGGCTCCTACATATTCTATGAAGATCTTTATCGGTCAGACCGCATAACGACATACGTTGTTCCCTTTGTCATCGGTATGTTACTTGCCCGAGATTTGATCGTCGGTATCCAATACCTAGTTCAATCTCGTTACCGGCAAGTCTCTTTACTCGTTCCGTAATACATCATCTCACAACTAACATATTAGTTGCAGTGCTTGCAAGGCTTATGTGATGTGCATTACCGAGAGGGCCCAGAGATACCTCTCCGACAATCGGAGTGACAAATCCTAATCTCGAAATACGCCAACCCAACATCTACCTTTGGAGACACCTGTAATGCTCCTTTATAATCACCCAGTTACGTTGTGACGTTTGGTAGCACCCAAAGTGTTCCTCCGGCAAACGGGAGTTGCATAATCTCATAGTCATAGGAACATGTATAAGTCA
>NW_021297464.1:0-959 GCF_002162155.2 Triticum dicoccoides
CCGATAAAGATCTTCGTAGAATATGTAGGAGCCAATATGGGCATCCAGGTCCCGCTATTGGTTATTGACCGGAAACGTGTCTTGGTCATGTCTACATTGTTCTCGAACCCGTAGGGTCCGCACGCTTAAGGTTTCGATGACAGTTATATTATGAGTTTATGAGTTTTGATGTACCGAAGGAGTTCGGAGTCCCGGATGAGATCGGGGACATGACGAGGAGTCTCGAAATGGTCGAGACGTAAAGATCGATATATTGGACGACTATATTCGGAGTTCGGAAAGGTTCCGAGTGATTCGGGTATTTTCCGGAGTACCGGGGGGTTACGGGAATACGGGGAAGAGTATTGGGCCTTGATGGGCTTTAGTGGGAAGAGGAGAAAAAGGCTGCGCCCCCCCTCCCCTCTAGTCCGAATTGGACTAGGGAAAAGGGGACCGGCCACCTCTCCTTCTCCTCCTATTCCTTCTCCCTTCCTCCCCTCTTGGTGGACTCCTACTAGGACTTGGAGTCCTATTAGGACTCCCTATCCTGGCCGCACCTTTGCCTTGGCCGGCCTCCTCCTCCTCCATCCTTTATATACAGGGGCAAGGAGCACCCCATAGACACACAAGTTGACACAAGTTGACACAAGTTGATCCACGTGATCGATTCCTTAGCCGTGTGCGGTGCCCCCTGCCACCATATTCCTCGATAATACTGTAGCGGAGTTTAGGCGAAGCCCTGCTGCTGTAGTTCATCAAGATCGTCACCACGCCGTCGTGCTGACGAAACTCTTCCCCGACACTTTGCTGGATCGGAGTCCGGGGATCGTCATCGAGCTGAACGTGTGCTCGAACTCGGAGGTGCCGTAGTTTCGGTGCTTGATCGGTTGGATCGTGAAGACGTACGACTACTTCCTCTACGTCGTGTCATCGCTTCCGCAGTCGGTCTGCGTTGGGTACGTAGACAACACTCTCCTCTC
>NW_021297465.1:0-2633 GCF_002162155.2 Triticum dicoccoides
TTGCACCAAAACATCATGATCGCCATCGTTGTGGGTCGTAGCTAAGACATGAATGTTGAAGCTTTCTAGATTGCGGGTTGCAGCGTTTCGTCATCATCCATAGCTTGCTTCATCTACTGTAGAATTTTTTTCATCGTTGGTTGCAGCTTTGGCGGTTACTAATTGGGTGGCCTCAAATTACACCGTCTTTGATTGAAGCTTTCGCTTATGCCACTTGCAACTTCAGGTCTTTGCGCAGTGGTCAAGCTCACCCTTTGGTCATCTCTACTTGAAACTTTTGTCGTCGCTTCGTGGACACCAGCACATCCTCTTGCAAAACCGACTCGTGTGCCTTCTGGCGACTGTCGGCCGGCATGTAGAGCACGCTCATGACACCGTGGACTGGTGACGTCCTTTTTATAGTTCATGGATCGGGCACGAAGGTGGGGACCTACACGACTGAAATACATGAAATGGGCACATTGATTTACTCAGGTTAGCGCCACATGGTTGTGTAATACCCAACTCCTGCTTTTTGTGTGTTTATGTGGACGGATTAAGAGCTACAAGTCCTTCCCAGGAACAGGAAGCGTTGTGTATCCCTACTGATGTTCCACCAAGTGTCCAACCTATTTTCTTGTTCGCCCGATCCTTCTTGTATAAGTCAAGGGTCTACACAATGACATAGTTGCTAAGGGAATGCCCTCTGACATGGTAGGTGAACGTATTAAATGTGTAGTGATGTGTCAAGGTTTTCTATCTTCCGGGAGCGAACTCCAGTCTTGTCTCCGCCGCCCTTGGTGATATTTTAGCCTGGTGGTGCCACACATTGAGGTAGGTGTCGGCCTTGAGGTAGGTGAGCTGGTGAATCACCCCTGGCGACTGACACATCTTCACTGCCCAAGCTGCATGCTCGCAACGTGTCGTGACTGTCCTAACGAGGCAGAGTTGTCGCACCACGCATATAAAAGCCTGGTTGGGTTGCTTTCGGAGGTCAGGAAGCCCAGCTCTTGTCGGAGGTTCTATTCCCAGCTCTTGGGTACTTGATGGTTTCGGCCAAAGAGAGAGCTGCCTGTGGTCCATGCGTGGTTGACCTTGTGGACCAACCATTCACGATACCGACAACAACGTAGCACCACTGGCCGACCCACGTATCATCGGCTTGGTAGGGGGGCAGGGGGAGGAGCATGTGCGACGTCGTCTCTAGTCGGCGGCGATGTAACGCCCTCGATGCGGCTATATCTCCCACGTGTCGAAGCACGACTTAGAGGCATAACCGCATTGAAAGCAATGTCGCAAGTGAGGTAATCTTCACACAACCCATGTAAAACATAAGGGAAAGAGATACATAGTTGGCTTACAATCGCCACTTCACACAATTACATGAATAAAGCATTACGTCATCCAGATACAATCAAGGTCCGACTACGGAACCAAAATAAAAGAAGAACCCCAAATGCGACAAAGGTCCCCGATCGACCCCAACTGGGCTCCAATGCTGATCAACTAAAACGAAACAACACAAAGGGCAAGATCTTTTTCGAGCTCCTCCTGAGCTTGGTTGCGTCATCTGCACAGACTCATCGGCACCTGCAAGCTGGTTTTGGAAGTATCTGTGAGCCACGGGGACTCAGCAATCTCGCACCCGCGAGATCAAGACTATTTAAGCTTATAGGAAGGCTGGGGTAATAAGGTGGAGCTGCAGCAAGCGACTAGCATATATGGTGGATAACATACGCAAATGAGAGCGAGAAGAGAAGCAAGGCACGGTCGTGAAGCTAGTAGCGATCAAGAAGTGATCCTAGAGCAACCTACGTCAAACATAACTCCAACACCGTGTTCACTTCCCGGACTCCGCCGGAAAGAGACCATCACGGTTACACACACGGTTGATGTATTTTAATTAAGGTCAACTTCAGGTTTTCTACAACCGGACGTTAACAAATTCCCATCTGCCCATAACCGCGGGCACGGCTTTCGAAAGTTCAAATCCCTGCAGGGGTGTCCCAACTTAGCCCATCACAAGCTCTCACGGTCAACGAAGGAATAGACCTCCACCCGAGACATTCCGATCAGACTCGGTATCCCAGTACAACAAGACATTTCTACAGGGTAAAACTAAACCAGCAACACCGCCCGAATGTGCCGACAAATCCCGATAGGAGCTGCACATATCTCTTTCTCAGGGCACACTCAGATTGTCTAAGGTACGGGTAGGCCAACGCAGAGTTGCCCCTGGTGGCCACCGGCAGCTGACAGGTTGGACCAACACTCAGAGGAGCACTGGCCCGGGGGGGGGGTAAAATAATGATGACCCTCAGGAGCGCGACTCCCAAGGGAAAAGAAAAGGCTAGGTGGCAAATGGTAAAACCAATGTTGGGCATTGCTGGAGAAGCTTTACTTAAGGCGAACTGTCAAGGGGTTCCCATTATAGCCCAACCGCGTAAGGGACGCAAAATCCGGGAACATAACACCGATATGACGGAAACTAGGGCGGCAAGAGTGGAACAAAACACCAGGCATAAGGCCGAGCCTTCCACCCTTTACCAAGTATATAGATGCATTAATTAAGTAAGATATATTGTGATATCCCAACAAGTAAACATGTTCCAACAAAGAACAACATCTCCATGTTCCAACAAGGAACAAACTTC
>NW_021297466.1:0-746 GCF_002162155.2 Triticum dicoccoides
TATGGCGAACGGCGGCGATGGGTGCTTCGGACACGGAAGAGAGAGAGCGAGGGGGAGGAGAGGAAGAACCGGGGGAGAGTGAGAGAGAGCAGGGGGGGCGTGGCGTCGTTCCAGGCAATCCAGACGAGGAGGGGAGGGGCAGGCAGGTAGGCGAGCTGGTGGCGTGGCGCGGTGGTGCGCGCGCGCGCCGGCCACACTCCCCTCCCTCTGTCGAGGACGAAGACGACAGAGGAGGGAGACGGGCTGGGCCGCCTGCTGGCTGGGCCGGCCAGCTGGCTGGGCTGCACAGGGAGGAGCCCCAGGTAAGCTTCTCCCTTTTATTTATTTCTATTTTCTAATTTCTGACATTTGTTTTGATTTAAATAAAATATTAAATCATTTTATTAACTTATGCCAATTTTTGCAGGAGCTAGATATATTATTCCAGAGCTCCCCAACAGGTGGCATAATTTTTGGACATATATTAGTATATATAATTAATATATCTCCAATGCAAATATTTATGCATTAAATCCAAATGCCCAAAATAAATACCTATGAGCTCTTAAAAATATTGGTTTGATTTTTATCTCTGTCCAATATTTTCAGAGAGCAACATGAGCATTTTCTTGGACCCTTTTGGAGAAATTTTTATTTGGGTCTTTTTCAAAATGATTCTGAGGGTTTCACCAATCCCCATTTCAAGTTTCTGATGAAAGAGTAAACATGATGCAACACTCTAATGCATGACTAGCTAGGGTGTGACA
>NW_021297467.1:0-522 GCF_002162155.2 Triticum dicoccoides
GAAACGGGCCAGAATCGACTAAAATTGAGAGTGCTGATGGAAATCACTCCGGGACACCAAAATAGTGAGTAATAGTCCATGAAACGGGCCAGAATCGGCCAAAACTATGAGTGTAGATGACCGACACATAAACGCACCCCGGGGTTTGTCAATCGTGGAAATTGCTTTGGGACCACAAAACGATAAGTAATAGTCCATGAAACGGGCCAGAATCGACAAAAACCGTGAGTGCTCATGACCGACACGTAAACGCACCCCGGAGTTCATCAGTCATGGAAATCACCCCGGGACCCCAAAACAGTTAGTAATAGTCCATGAAACGGGCCAGAATCGGCCAAAACTGTGAGTGTTGATAACCGACACATAATCGCACCTTGGGGTTTAACAACTATGGATATCGCTTCGGGACCCCAAAACGGTGAGTATTAGACCACAAAGCGGGTCATAATCGATAAAAATCGCGAGTGTTGATGACTGACACATAAACGCACCCCGGGGTTCGTTAATCCTGGGAATCACTCT
>NW_021297468.1:0-1389 GCF_002162155.2 Triticum dicoccoides
CTAACGCGTTTAGCAATAAAGTAAAGTAAGTTACATGGCGTTCTTCAATGACGCACAGGTCATACAAAAAATAAAGACAACTCCTATGGCTCCTGCCGGTTGTCATACTCATCGACATGCAAGTCGTGAATCCTATTACAAGAACATGATCAATCTCATACATCACATATCATTCATCACATTCTTCTTGGCCATATCACATCACATAGCATACCCTGCAAAAACAAGTTAGACGTCCTCTAATTGTTGTTGCATGTTTTACGTGGCTGCTATGGGTTTCTAGCAAGAACGTTTCTTACCTACGCAAGACCACAACGTGATATGCCAATTGCTATTTACCCTTCATAAGGACCCTTTTCATCGAATCCGTTCTGACTAAAGT
Organism: Triticum dicoccoides; assembly: GCF_002162155.2. NCBI lineage: Eukaryota > Viridiplantae > Streptophyta > Magnoliopsida > Poales > Poaceae > Triticum > Triticum dicoccoides. Next base: position 383 of record NW_021297468.1, read on the forward strand.
GGGAGAGACTGGCACCCGCTAGCCACCTTATGCACCAAGTGCATGTCAATCAGTGGAACCTGTCTCACGTAAGAGTACGTGTAAGGTCGGTCCGGGCCGCTTCATCCCACAATACCGTCGAAACAAGATTGGACTAGTAACGGTAAGCATATTGAACAACATCAACGCCCACAACTACTTTGTGTTCTACTCGTGCAAAGAATCTACGCAATAGACCTAGCTCATGATGCCACTGTTGGGTAACGTAGCAGAAATTCAAAATTTTCCTACGCGTCACCAAGATCTATCTATGGAGAGACCAGCTACAAGTAGAAGGAGAGTGCATCTACATACCCTTGTAGATTGCTAAGCGGAAGCGTTCAAGTGAACAGGGTTGATGGAGTCGTACTCGTCGTGATTCAAATCACCGATGATCAAGTGCCGAACGGATGGCACCTCCGCGTTCAACACACGTACAGCCCGGTGATGTCTCCCACGCCTTGATCCAGCAAGGAGAGAGGGAGAGGTTGAGGAAGACTCCATCCAACAGCAGCACAACGGCGTGGTGGTGGTGGAGGAGCGTGGCAATCCCGCAGGGCTTCGCCAAGCACCATGGGAGAAGAGGAGGAGGGAGAGGGGCAGGGCTGCACCAACGAGAGATCAAATCGCGTATTATGGGCAGCCCCTAGGCCTCATATATATAGGGGAAGGGGAGGGCTGCGCCCCCTTTAGGGTTTCCCACCCCCAAGGGGTGCGGCCAGCCCTAGATGGGAAAGGGGCGGCGGCCAAGGGAGGATTCCCTCCCCCCCAAGGCACCTAGGAGGTGCCTTCCCCTCCTAGGACTCTTCCTTAGGGTTCCCCTTTGACCCTAGGCGCATGGGCCATGAGGGAAGTGGCGCCCCAGCCCACTTTGGGCTGGATCCCTTCCCACTTCAGCCCATGTGGCCCCCCGGGGCAGGTGGCCCCACCCGGTGGGCCCCCGGGACCCTTCCGGTGGTCCCGGTACAATACCGATGACCCCGAAACTT
>NW_021297469.1:0-1362 GCF_002162155.2 Triticum dicoccoides
AGTAGCACGATCTATTTTGGACGGTTGGATGAAGATCTGACGGTCCATATGAAAAATGTACTTGATGAACTGTTTTTTTTCAGGCACCTGACAAATAGAGGCTCCAAAAACTGAGATGGGAAGAAAAAATGATAATATAATATAGTCCTATAATAATATAATAATTAAATTGGACGTGTGAGGAGCGGGCAAAAGGACAGGATGTTCTTTTTAATTTTCTTCATTCATAGGAGTATTATATATATAGTCCTATAATAATAAAACTCTACAGAGATATACGGATTCCAGTAATTTCCGGAGACGGTCACTGCTTTTGGTCCGCAACATATAGCCCAACAATAATAAGAAAGCCTCATAAGAATAGCGAGCGGTTCGGGACGGCGCACCTCTCCCTCTTCTCGGCAAAAACCTAGGCAACAGGAATCACCTATTCCTAGTCCAAATCGATGGAGGGCGGCTCCGGTGCGTCGTTGTCGAGCAAGTCGGCGGTGCCGGCAAGGAAGAGGAAGCCGGGGACATGGAGGAGGCTCCCGCGTGTCCCGCGCGCCCCGACCCATGCCATCAAGGAAAGGGGGGAGCTGGGGATATGGTTCATAACGCCTGCGGAGTTGCAGCGGCAGGCCCTGGAGCGTGCCAACGAGCTGGAGAAGATGGACGACAGCGGGTGCGACACGGAGCCGCCCTCCCTCACCGACGCCCAACTCTCCCTCTCCCAGTACAACACCGACAACCATGCGGCTTGGGCGGCGTACTTCGAGCGCCGTCAGCAGCAGCGGATGGCGTCCACCAACGACGCAGCGGTGGTCGGCGGCCTGAAGAACAGCGAGGGGCGCCACCTGTGGTGGGGCGTCCCCGGCCGCACACTCAAGGGCGTGCTAACGCACCTCGAGGGCGGCAACGACCCGCCATTGACGTACCCCCGGCGAGGGCGGCCGCCCAGGCGCACCACCGACGCGACGGGCCATGGGCGCCAAGGAGGTTTGGCTCCTCCTCTTCTTCCTCCTCCTCGCGCTCTTCCTCGCACTCCGGCGCTGCTCGGAGTCAAGGCCGAGCCCGCGGCGGAGTCGCCGCTCGGCCTGCGCACTCGCAGCACCGGCATCGTCACCAACGAGGGCGGCCGGCGCGCCTCCTCGTCGACTCCTCCTCCGCGCTTCGTCAAGCCAAAGACGGAGTCGGGGCTCGCGTCGTTGAAGGCAGAGCGGGGGCTCGCCACCGTGAAGACGGAGCACGGCGAGGTCGAGCGCAACGACGACGCGACCCTTGAATGGGCACGCCAGGACTCCCTCAAGATGGCGATGGAGCGCCAGTGCGCCGCCCTGCAGCGCTTCGCGGAGCGCCGCCGGGGCCACGACAAAGGAGGAG
>NW_021297470.1:0-1360 GCF_002162155.2 Triticum dicoccoides
TTTTGCTACCATATTATAAGCCTTCCCAGCTCCACATACATCTACGTCGTGCGTTTAACTCTCCCTGGTAATCGCTCTATCCAAGCTTTGAGAGTTTTTGACTACAACGGTTGCCGATCACCGCCTGCTGCTGGGTAAGAACTGGTAAGAATTTGAGATTTGCTTGACGGATTTGTGACACCCACCACCACCACTTGTTCGTAGTCTGTAGGATCATATTCTTGTGTGTTTCTATTGCTGCTAACCATGCCAGGATCACAAGCCGACGAGATTGACTGGGAGAATTTATCGAACAAGGAGCTTCATGATAAGTTTCAGCAAATGATGACTGAACAGGTGCAAGATGTGCTGAACAATTTTGAAGAGGCCATGGAGAAGATCACTGGCTTTGAGAAGACGTTCGACACAAAGCTCGATAACAAGTTTAATGAATTGCTCGCGCGTCTTCCACCACCACCACCCGCTGCAGCTAACGCACCTCTCCAACAACAACAACAACAACAACGACTACCTCCACGTCGCGAAGCAGACCTCCGCCGAGCAAGCCGTGTTCCTCTTGCGTTTGGCCAAACTGTTGGTGCTGCTGTTGATACTTCTGTGGCTCCTGCTGCTGATGCGGAGGAGGATGATTATGTGGGAGACTATGAGGATGAGGTTGATCAAAATCAACACTACGTGCAGCCACCTGTACCACCACCAGCAGGTCGACCTCAGGTATATATTCGTAATGGTAGGCCTGCACCACCACCTCAGGTACGAGATGATGTCCATATTCCTAAACTGAAATTGAATATTCCACCATTTGAGGGTAGACATGTTCCTGATATATATCTTACTTGGGAGTTAGAAACTGAACAACGATTTACATGTTTACAATATCCTGAGGAGAGACGAGTTGCTGCTGCCGTTTGTGCTTTCACTAGTTTTGCATGTGTATGGTGGTCTGAACATTGTAGATTATATCCTATTCCAACTACTTGGGCTGCTTTGAAAACTTCTATGCGTACGCGTTGGGTTCCACCATATTATCAACGTGAATTGCTTCAAAAATTGCAGCGTTTAAGACAAGGGAAAAATTCTGTAGAAGAATATTATCAGGAATTACAAACTGGCATGATTAGATGTGGTATTGTTGAGGAGAATGAAGCTATGCTTGCACGTTTTCTGGGTGGATTAAATAGAGAGATTCAGACCATTCTAGACTATAAGGAGTATACTAATATCACTCGTTTATTCCATCTTGCTTGTAAAGCTGAACGTGAAGTGCAGGATCGACAAGCATTGGGGCGAACTAACTTTTCTGCAGGCCGACCTTCATCATGGACACCACGTGCATCTTCTACTTCAACTGCACCAGCAC
>NW_021297471.1:0-1703 GCF_002162155.2 Triticum dicoccoides
GAGTCCCGGATGAGATCCCGGACGTCACGAGGAGTTCCGGAATGGTCCGGAGGTAAAGATTTATATATGGGAAGTCCTGTTTTGGTCACCGGAAAAGTTTCGGGCGATATCGGTAATGTACCGGGACCACCGGGAGGGTCCCGGGGGTCCACAAAGTGGGGCCACCTTCCCCAGAAGGTTGCGTGGGCCAGGTGTGGGAGGGGACCAGCCCCTAGGAGGGCTGGTGCGCCCCCCACAAGGGGGCCAAGGCGCAAGGGAGAGTGGGAGGGGGCAAACCCTAGTCCAGATGGGCCTTAAGGCCCATATTGGTGCGCCTCCCTCTCCTCTCCCCTCTTGGCCGCCTCCCCTTTGCCATCTAGGGCTGGCCGCACCCCTTGGGGGTGGGAAACCCTAAAGGGGGCGCAGCCCCCCCTCTCCCCTATATATAGTGAGGCCTAGGGCTGCCCATAACACATGAGTTCTCTCCCTCTTGGTGCAGCCCTACCTCTCTCCCTACTCCTCCTCTCCCATGGTGCTTGGCGAAGCCCTGCGGGATTGCCACGCTCCTCCACCACCACCACGCCGTTGTGCTGCTGCTGGATGGAGTCTTCCTCAACCTCTCCCTCTCTCCTTGCTGGATCAAGGCGTGGGAGACGTCACCGGGCTGTACGTGTGTTGAACGCGGAGGTGCCGTGCGTTCGACACTTGATCATCGGTGATTTGAATCACGACGAGTACGACTCCATCAACCCCGTTCACTTGAACGCTTCTGCTTAGCGATCTACAAGGGTATGTAGATGCACTCTCCTTCTACTCGTTGCTGGTCTCTCCATAGATAGATCTTGGTGTTACGTAGAAAAAATTTTGAATTTCTGCTACGTTCCCCAACAGTGGCATCATGAGCTAGGTCTATTGCGTAGATTCTTTGCACGAGTAGAACACAAAGTAGTTGTGGGCGTTGATGTTGTTCAATATGCTTACCGTTACTAGTCCAATCTTGTTTCGACGGTATTGTGGGATGAAGCGGCCCGGACCGACCTTACACGTACTCTTACGTGAGACAGGTTCCACCGATTGACATGCACTTGGTGCATAAGGTGGCTAGCGGGTGCCAGTCTCTCCCACTTTAGTCGGAATGGATTCGATGAAAAGGGTCCTTATGAAGGGTAAATAGCAATTGGCATATCACGTTGTGGTCTTGCGTAGGTAAGAAACATTCTTGCTAGAAACCCATAGCAGCCACGTAAAACATGCAACAACAATTAGAGGACGTCTAACTTGTTTTTGCAGGGAATGCTATGTGATGTGATATGGCCAAAAGGATGTGATGAATGATATATGTGATGTATGAGATTGATCATGTTCTTGTAATAGGATTCACGACTTGCATGTCGATGAGTATGACAACCGGCAGGAGCCATAGGAGTTGTCTTTATTTTTTGTATGACCTGCGTGTCATTGAAGAACGCCATGTAACTTACTTTACTTTATTGCTAAACACGTTAGCCATAGAAGTAGAAGTAGTCGTTGGCGTGACAACTTCATGAAGACACGATGATGGAGATCATGATGATGGAGATCATGGTGTCATGCCGGTGACGATGATGATCATGGAGCCCCGAAGATGAAGATCAAAAGGAGCAAAATGATATTGGCCATATCATGTCACTATTTGATTGCATGTGATGTTTATCATGTTTATGCATCTTGTTTACTTAGGACGA
>NW_021297473.1:0-1077 GCF_002162155.2 Triticum dicoccoides
ATCACATTCCTGAAGCCCTCATCGATCGCAAGAGAGAAGAGTTCTGTAGTTTCACCCAGGGTAAGATGGCTGTTGATGCCTATAGTAGAGAGTTTGAGAACCTCGCCCGTTATGCCACAGAAGAGGTGTCCACGGACGCCAAGAGGCAGGCTAGGTTCCGGAAGGGTCTCAACCCCAAGTTGCGTCGTGATCTCCACCTGCATCATTGTGATACATTCCAAGCTCTTGTGAACAAGGCCATTAATGCAGAGACAGCTCAGCTCACTTACGAGGAGTCTCGTAAGCACACTCGTGATTTGGGATCTTCCTCCGGTTCTAGCTCTCAGAAGCGCCGGATTTGGGTTCCAAACTCCGCTCTTCCACCCAAATATGTACCGAGGCCATCTTATGTGGCACCTCATCAAGTTCAGTAGTATGCTCCACCCAGGCCTATTGGTGGACCGCCTTCCAATGCAGGTCCACATCCTACCTCCAAGATTTGTTACAAGTGCGGAGAGCCAGGCCACATTGCCCGTATTTGCACTCAGACCAGAGTTGCTCCACCCCAGCCCGAGAAGTCTATTGGCCATGGTAAGCCATCACGCAAGATGATCAGTGCCAAGACAGCTCCCACTGAACATGGACGTGTGCATCACGTCTCAGCTACAGCCGCTCATGATGATCCAGATGTCGTTCTTGGTACACTCCTTGTCAACTGTCATCCGGCATCGGTTTTGTTCGATACTGGAGCGTCTCATTCCTTCATTTCTGAAAGCTATGCCCGCTTGCACGACATGTCATTTTGTGATATGCCCTCCCCACTACTTATTCAAACTCCTGGATCCAAATGGCAAACTTCTAGGATAAGTTATGGCAATGAAATCCTTGTTGACAGACTTGTATTCCTTGCTTCCTTGATATCTCTCAAGTCTTCGGATATTAACATCATCTTGGGTATGGACTGGATGACAGCTCATCATGCCAAGATTGATTGTTTCACCAGGTCTGTTCAGCTCACACACCCATCTGGCAAGATAGTCACTGTCTCCACTAGAGTTGCAAAGCGTCAGCTCTATTCCCTTAATGCCAGCCCTCTTC
>NW_021297474.1:0-1091 GCF_002162155.2 Triticum dicoccoides
AAGAACTCCTTCTTTGACTGGTCCATCTTGAACACCTTCAAGATCATGTCAAGGTATGTGCTCATTTGAAAGTATTATTAAGCATTTTGATCTATCCTTATAGATCTTGATGCTCAATGTTCAAGTAGCTTAATCCAGGCTTTCCATTGAAAAACACTTTCAAAATAACCCTATATGCTTTCCAGAAATTCTACGTCATTTCTGATCAACAATATGTCAACAACATATACTCATCAGAAATTCTATAGTGCTCCCACTCACTTCTTTGGAAATACAAGTTTCTCGTAAACTTTGTACAAACCCAAAATCTTTGATCATCATCAAAGCACACATTCCAACTCCGAGATGCTCACTCCAGTCCTTAGAAGGATTGCTGGAGCTTTGCATACTTATTAGCATCTTTTGGGATTGACAAAACCTTCCGGTTGTATCACATGCAACCTTTCCTCAAGTATAACATCGAGGAAACAATGTTTTGACATCCTATATGCAAGATTTCATCAATCATGCAGTAACTGCTAATCCAATTCCAACAGACTCTTAGCATCGCTACGAGTGAGAAAACCTCACCGTAATCAACTCCTTGAACTTGTCAGAAAATATCTTAACGACAAGTCGAGCTTTCTTAATGGTAATTCTTACCATCATTGTCTGTCTTCCTTTTAAAATCCATCCATACCCAATGGCCTTACGACCATCAAGTATTTCTTCCAAAGTCATGGATCCGTTCTCGGATTTTATGGCCTCGAGCCATTTATCGGAATCCGGGCCCACCATTGCTTCTCCATAGCTCGTAGGTTCATTGTTGTCCAGCAACATGACTTCCAAGACAGGATTACGTACCACTCTGATGTAGTACGTATCCTTGTCATCCCACGAGGTTTGGTAGTGACTTGATCCGAAGTTTCATGATCAACATCACAAGCTTCCACTTCAATTGGTGTAGGTGCCACAGGAACAACTTCCTGTGCCCTGCCACACACTAGTTGAAGAGACGGTTCAATAACCTCATCAAGTTTCCACCATCCTCCCACTCAATTCTTTCGAGAGAAACTTTTCCTCGAGAAAGGACCCGATTCAAGAAACAATCC
>NW_021297475.1:0-2083 GCF_002162155.2 Triticum dicoccoides
TTCTATTTTTGACAGATTCTGTTTTTTGTGTGTTGTTTGCTTATTTTTGATGCATCTATGGCTAGTATCGGGGGGTATGAACCATAGATAAGTTGGAATACAGTAGGTTTAACACCAATATAAATAAATAATGAGTACATTACAGTAACTTATGTGGTGGTTTTTATTTCTTGCACTAACGGAGCTTATGAGATTTCCTGTTGAGTTTTGTGTTGTGAAGTTTTCAAGTTTTGGGTAAAGATTTCATGGACTATGGAATAAGGAGTGGCAAGAGCCTAAGCTTGGGGATGCCCATGGCACCCCAAGATATTCAAGGATAACCAAAAGCCTAAGCTTGGGGATGCCCCGGAAGGCATCCCCTCTTTCGTCTTCGTCTATCGATAACTTTTCTTGGAGCTATATTTTTATTCGCCACATGATATGTGTTTTGCTTGGAGCGTCTTGTATGATATTAGTCTTTTCTTTTTAGATTAACACAATCATCCTTGCTGTACACACCTTTTGGGAGAAACCCACATGATTTAGAATTTATTAGAATACTCTATGTGCTTCACTTATATCTTTTGAGCTAGATAATTTTTGCTCTAGTGCTTCACTTGTATCTTTTAGAGCACGGTGGTGGCTTAATTTTGAAGAAATTGTTGATCTCTCATGCTTCACTTATATTATTTTGAGAGTCTTTTAGAACATAATGGTATTTACTATGGTTATAAAATTGGTCCTAGAATGATGGGCATGCAAGTTGGGTATAATAAAAACTATCATAAAAAGTGAACTGGATGCTATGATTAATTTGATGCTTGATAATTGTTTTGAGATATAGAGGTGGTGATATTAGAGTCATGCTAGTTGGGTAATTGTGAATTTAAAGAATACTTGTGGTGAAGTTTGTGATTCCCGTAGCATGCAAGTATGGTGAACCACTTTGTGATGAAGTTGGAGCACAATTTTATTTATTGATTGTCTTCCTTATGAGTGGCGGCCGGGGACGAGCAATGCTCTTTTCATACCAATCTATCCCCCTAGGAGCATGCGTGTAGTACTTTGTTTTCAATGGCTTGTAGATTTTTGCAATAAGTATATGAGTTCTTTATGACTAATGTTGAGTCCATGGATTATACGCACTCTCACCCTTCCACCATTGCTAGCCTCTCTTGTGCCGCGCAACTTTCGCCGGTACCATACACCCACCATATACCTTCCTCAAAACAGCCACCATACCTACCTATTATGTCATTTCCATAGCCATTCCGAGATATATTGCGATGTAACCTTCCACCGTTCCGTTTATTATGACACGCATCATCATTGTTATATTGCTCTTGCATGATCATGTAGTTGACATTGTATTTGTGGCAAGGGCACTTTCATAATTCTTCCATACATGTCACTCTTGATTCATTGCATATCCCGGTACAACGCCGGAGGCATTCATATAGAGTCATATTTTGTTCTAAGTATCGAGTTGTAATCTTTAGTTGTAAGTAAATAAAAGTGTGATGATCTTCATTATTAGAGCATTGTCCCAAGTGAGGAAAGGGTGATGGAGACTATGATTCCCCCACAAGTCGGGATGAGACTTCGGACTTTATAAAAAAAGAGAAAGTCCAAATAAAAAAAGGGAAAGGTCAAATAAAAAAAATGTCAGAAAAAGAGAGAAGGGACAATGCTACTATCCTTTTTACCACACTTGTGCTTCAAAGTAGCACCATGATCTTCATGATAGAGAGTCTCCTATGTTGTCACTTTCATATACTAGTGGGAATTTTTCATTATAGAACTTGGCTTGTATATTCCAATGATGGGCTTCCTCAAAACGCCCTAGGTCTTCGTGAGCAAGAAAGTTGGATGCACACCAACTTAGTTTCTTTTGTTGAGCTTTCATACATTTATAGCTCTAGTGCATCCATTGCATGGCAATCCCTACCTTCTCACATTGATATCTATTGATGGGCATCTCCATAGCCCGTTGATACGCCTAGTTGATGTGAGACTATCTTCTCATTTTTGTCTTCTCCACAACCATCATTCCATTCCACATATATCGCTATGTCCATGGCTCATGCTCATGTATTGCGTGAAA
>NW_021297476.1:0-1136 GCF_002162155.2 Triticum dicoccoides
GTCTCACGTAAGAGTACGTGTAAGGTTGGTCCGGGCCGCTTCATCCCACAATACCGTTGAGCAAGAAAAGACTAGTAGAGGCAAGTAAGATGACAAAATCCACGCCCACAACAAAGTTGTGTTCTACTCGTGCAAAGAGAACTACGCATAGACCTAGCTCATGATGCCACTGTTGGGGAACGTTGCAGAAAATTAAAATTTTTCCTACGGTTTCACCAAGATCCATCTATGAGTTCATCTAAGCAACGAGTCTAGGGAGAGAGTTTGCATCTACATACCACTTGTAGATCGCGTGCGGAAGCTTGCAAGGTGATGATGTAGTCGTACTCGACATGATCCAAATCACCGATGACCAGCGCCGAACGGACGGCACCTCCGCGTTCAACACACGTACGGGACGGGAGACGTCTCCTCCTTCTTGATCCAGCAAGGGGGAAGGAGAGGTTGATGAAGATCCAACAGCACGACGGCGTGGTGGTGGATGCAGGGCGTCACAGCAGCAGGGCTTCGCCGAGACTACGAGGGAGAGACGTAACGGGGGAAGGAGGAGGCGCCAGGGGCTGGTGTGTGAAGTCCCTCCTCTCCCCCACTATATATAGGGGTGCCAGGGGGCGCCGGCCCTAGTAGATGAGATCTACTAGGGGGGGCGGCGGCCTAGGGGAGGTTTCCCTCCCCCCCAAGGCACCTAGGGGTGCCTTCCACCACTAGGACTCCTCCTAGGGGGAAACCCTAGGCGCATGGGCCTATAGGGGCTGGTTCCCTTGGCCCATGATGGCCAAGGCGCACCCCCTACAGCCCATGTGGCCCCCCGGGACAGGTGGCCCCACCCGGTGGACCCCCGGGACCCTTCCGGTGGTCCCGGTACAATACCGATAACCCCGAAACTTGTCCCGATGCCCGAAATAGCACTTCCTATATATAATTCTTTACCTCCGGACCATTCCGGAACTCCTCGTGACGTCCGGGATCTCATCCGGGACTCCAAACAAAATTCGGGTTTCTGCATATACATATCTTCATAACCCTAGCGTCACCGAACCTTAAGTGTGTAGACCCTACGGGTTCGGGAGACATGCAGACATGACCGAGACGCTCTTAGTCAATAACCATCAGCGGGATCTGGATACCCATGATGG
>NW_021297477.1:0-587 GCF_002162155.2 Triticum dicoccoides
GTCGTCGCTACCGCGACGACGTACGCCTCAACTCGCGTTACGCTAAGACAGGGTGGCAGTGGTTTCACGTGCTCGTCTCGGCGTCCGTCGTCGCTACCGCGACGATGTCCGCCTCGACTCGTGATACGCTAAGACAGGGTGGCAGTGGTGTCACATGCTCGCCTCGGCGCCCGTCGTCGCTACCGCGACGACGTCCGCCTCGACTCGAGTTACGCTAAGACAGGGTGGCAGTGGTGTCACGTGGTCGTCTTGGCGCCCGTCGTCGCTACCGCGACGACGTCCGCCTCGACTCGCGTTACGCTAAGACAGGATGGCAGTGGTGTCACGTGCTCGTCTCGGCGTCCGTCGTCGATACCGCGAGGACGTCCGCCTCAACTCGCGTTACGCTAAGACAGGGTGGGAATGGTGTCACGTGCTCGTCTCGGCGTCCGTCGTCGCTACCGCGACGACGTCCGCCTCGACTCGCGCTACGCTAAGACAGGGTGGCAGTGGTGTCACGTGCTCGTCTCGGCGTCCGTCGTCGCTACCGCGACGACGTCCGCCTCGACTCGCGTTACGCTAAGACAGACAGGGTGGCAGTGGTGTCA
>NW_021297478.1:0-1693 GCF_002162155.2 Triticum dicoccoides
ATTTCTTTTAAAGCCCTTTCTGCGATGTCGCTCAGACGTCCGACTGTGGCATTTCTTTTAAAAGCCCTTTACGCGATGTCGCTCAGATGTCCGACTGTGGCATTTCTTTTAAAGCCCTTTATGTGGTGTCGCTAAGATGCCCGACTGTGGCATCATTTCCTTATTTGCATTTGTTCACCTTTCGAGGCGTCGCTTCAGACACTCGATCGGTCCTTATTTATGTCTGTGGAATTTCAGGCGGACTACCGCCGTTTTCCCTTTTTACTTACCCGTTATGCCAATTTTATTTATTGTGCATTAAGGAATTAATCATGTTGCATCCATGCATGCATTTGTTATATCTTACGTCCGAACTGTCTTGCGAGTACTTTCAAAGTACTCACTGGCTTGTTGATTTGGCCAGATGCCGACGAAGGCGATCTCATGGATGAAGAGTTCGATAGCGAGTCCGACACTTAGAGGAGTCCCAGTCAGTCTCGTGCGACCCTGGATTTGGCCACTGTTTTATAACCGCTTCCGCTACCAAATAAATTTATCGAGCCTCACCTCGACGTTCGATGAAATGATATCATTAGAGTCTTGTATTTCCCTTCCCGCTGTGCTTTTCCACCACCAACCTATCCATGAGTCAGTAGTATGTCTCCACACCACTGTGTCCTGTCCGCCATTATGTATGATTATTGGCGTGCTTGTAATAATTTGGTTGAGCGACCGCAGTTCAACCCTGTAATATATTTTATGCTACTGGCTTATTGTATCAAGAAAATTGTCTACCAGTGAGGAGGATTTCTCTCATACTGGACTCAAAAGACTGGTTTATCAATAAATATTTTTATTGGAAAACCGGTCGTGACAAGCTTGGTACCAGAGCCAGGCTGACTGTAGGAAGCCACTAGGTGTGATCGCTAATTAGTTATTAGCATGACAGGGCTATTTTATGCTTTTTGCAATTGTAGTCATTTTCTGTCAGTCAGCATAAATTTATGATCTGACCCTGCAGAATTTTGCCTACTTTTGTAGATGGCCGACGTCAGCTGCGAGTCTCAGACCTTCGCCAACGTGCCCGATGGGTTCGTCAAGCTTCTTTCTTTCATCGTTCAGGTCGCGATGGGGCCATCCGTGCGCCCAGTCTTCACACTCTACCAGCACCGAGTCAACGACAGTCTGACCATGCACCAGGCCGCGGTGCAGTTCAGGGGAGGGCGTGGTGAGTCACGCCGCTTCCGGTTCGTGGGAAGAGCTATGCCTACGGAGAGGCATGCTATGCAGATGGCAGCCCGCGAGGCGATAGCTCGTCTCAGGGATGTCCTTTCCGTGATGAGGACTCGTCGTTACCGTTATCTTCCGTGCCATGTGCCTTACACCTGTCACTACGCATACTCCTGCCCCAGAGGAGAACGAGACGAGGCTTTTGAGATGCTCATTGAGTATCTCCGGGCCCTGGAGGCAGCCTTCGACAACCTGGTGGACGACTTCGTAGCTACCCGCATGGACTCAGTCCATGGCTGTGCTGCCAACAGGAGGGAGCTCCTACCCATCGCTCCGCCACCGACTTTTGTCTCGTCATCAGCATCTTTTACGCCTACTCGTCGCCTGCCTTCTACCGAAGAATTTAACCAAGTCATTGCACCCACTCCAGCGCGCACTACACCAACCTTCGCGCCCACTCCTGTACGTGTTGCTCCGCCCCTGG
>NW_021297479.1:0-964 GCF_002162155.2 Triticum dicoccoides
AAGTAGTTCATCACAGAAAACTGTTTCAGTGACACCTACACCAGTTAGTGAGGAAGCCAATGATAATGATCATGAAACTTCAGATCAAGATACTACTAAACCGCGTAGATCAACCAGAGTAAGATCCGCACCAGAGTGGTACGGTAATCCTGTTCTGGAGGTCATGCTACTAGATCATGATGAACCTACGAACTATGAAGAAGCGATGGTGAGCCCAGATTCCGTAAAGTGGCTTGAAGCCATGAAATCTGAGATGGGATCCATGTATGAGAACAAAGTATGGACTTTGGTTGACTTGCCCGATGATCGGCAAGCAATTAAGAATAAATGGATTTTTAAGAAGAAGACTGACGCTGATGGTAATGTTACTGTCTACAAAGCTCGACTTGTCGCAAAAGGTTTTCGGCAAGTTCAAGGAATTGACTACGATGAGACCTTCTCACCCGTAGCGATTCTTAAGTCCGTCCGAATCATGTTAGCAATTGCCGCATTTTATGATTATGAAATTTGGCAAATGGATGTCAAAACTGCATTCCTGAATGGATTTCTGGAAGAAGAGTTGTATATGATGCAACCAAAAGGTTTTGTCGATCCAAAGGGAGCTAACAAAGTGTGCAAGCTCCAGCGATCCATTTATGGACTGGTGCAAGCCTCTCGGAGTTGGAATAAACGTTTTGATAGTGTGATCAAAGCATTTGGTTTTATACAGACTTTCGGAGAAGCCTGTATTTACAAGAAAGTGAGTGGGAGCTCTGTAGCATTTCTGATATTATATGTGGATGACATATTACTGATTGGAAATGATATAGAATTTCTGGATAGCATAAAGGGATACTTGAATAAAAGTTTTTCAATGAAAGACCTCGGTGAAGCTGCTTACATATTAGGCATTAAGATCTATAGAGATAGATCAAGACGCTTAATTGGACTTTCACAAAGCACATACCTTGACAAAATTTTGAAG
>NW_021297480.1:0-2086 GCF_002162155.2 Triticum dicoccoides
CCTGACAGCGGGGACCCACCGGACGGGCCACCATATTTCACGAAAAAAACGTTTTCCCTGACTGCTGGGATTGCCCCTGACTGCTGGGACCCACCAGCTACATCTTTGCACGCAAGGAAGTGCGTCCGGGCAAAAAAAAACGATTCGCCCCTTGGACTACTGGGACCCACCAGCTACATCTTCGCAGGCAAGGAAGTGTGTGACAGTCAGGACCCACCTGGTCAAAGCGTACGTAGCGTTGTCATTCTGGTCGCGAACGTGTATGTACATATATACTGGTGGATGTAGAGGCGTGCACGTGTCGTAGTAGAGGGGCGTGCGTGTCGTAGTAGAGGCGCGCACGTAGCATGTACACGTACGTATAGCGGCCAGGGTGCAAGAATGATAATGCGGCCATGTATGTGTACATACGGGGGGGTCTCGAACGCCTACTCGCGCATACGTACGGCCAGGGCTCGTGTACATGGCTGGGTCGGAACGAAGAAACAGCATCGTCGTCGTGTTCATGGGCAGGCAGCGGAATGCGTCGTGTTCATGGGAGGCAACAGAATGTGTTGTGTTCATCGGGAGGCAACGGAATGTGTCATGTTCATTAGGAGGCAACGGAACACGTGGGAGCCAACCGGCTGGGTCGGAACGGAATGCGTGGTCGTGTTCATCGGGAGGGCTTGGACGGAACAGGCAATGGAAACGAGGCCTGGCGTACCGCACAACGGAGGAAACGGACCTCCTACGTTCGGAACGGGGTCCTGTTGATAGGGAGGGGTCTGGCATACCGCAAAACGGAGGAAACGGACCTCCTACGATCGAAACGGGGGTCCTGTTGATCGGGAGGGGTGTGGTGTACCGCAAAACGGACGAAACTGACCTCCTACGGTCGAAATGCGGGTCCTGTTGATCGGGAGGTGTTTGGCGTAACGCAAAACGGACGAAACGGACTTGTGTTGGAGCGCTGCAGTCGAAACGGGGGTCCTATTCATCAGGAGGGGTGTGGCGTACCGCAAAACTGGACTCCATGGGATACTATTCATCTCCACTGTCGACCTCCTCTAGCCTCCACGGGCTACCGTCGACCTCCTCCAACCTCCAGGTGCTCCTGTTCATCCAGCCTCCATCGCGCGCTACTCCACCAGCTACTGTTCAACCACCCCTCCACGGGCACCCCTCCACCGTCTACTGTTCATCCAGCCCTCCACACCAAGGGGTCCTGTTCAGCCACCCCTCCACGGGCACCCTCCACCGTCTACTGTTATCCAGCCCTCCACCACACCATGGGGTCCTGTTCATCCAGAGGCAACGCCGCCGCTCACTGTTCATCCAAACCCCCCCGCAACGCTCACTGTTCATGCCAGAGGCAGCATCGATCGGCTTCAGTTAGCAGCAGTAGCGAAGGAATCGCTCGATCGGGTTTAGTTAACAGCCATCGGTCGATCGCTCAGGTTCAGTAATGCGTAGCCTGCAGTGCAATCGCTCGGGTTCAGTTAGAGCCCAACGCCTCGCTTGGGTTCAGTTAGAGCCAATGCCTCGCACACACGCGCGTACGTGTACGAGAGAAACGCGCATCGCTCGGCCCCCGACCTCCCACCGTAACCGGGAACTCGCTGAAATTTTCCTCGCCCTCGCTTCTACCATGGTTTTTTCCGTCATAGACGGCCCAAAGAATGTCATGCAGCTACGTCTTCGGCCCGCCCAGGACGACAGGCCCATTTTCTGTCATGATTTTTTGTCATAGAAGTAGGAGCCCACCACATCTATGATGATACCGGGTTTTGTCACAATTATCGTCATAGAAGTGTCATATGTATGACAGAAATTTTTTTCGTTCGGCCCAAAATGTCACGGATGTGTCTTTTTTTGTAGTGATAGTAGAACAACATATGACTCTATGTGAATGCCTCCGGCGGTGTACCGGGATATGCAATGAATCAAGAGTGACATGTATGAAAGAATTATAAATGTAGCTTTGCCACAAATACGATGTCAACTACATGATCATGCAAAGCAATATGACAATGATGAAATGTGTCATAACAAAGGGAACGGTGGTAAGTTGCATGGCAATATATCTTGGAATGGCTATGGAAAT
>NW_021297481.1:0-951 GCF_002162155.2 Triticum dicoccoides
GAAGTGTTATATGGACGAAAGTGCCGAACCCCTCTGAACTGGTCAGAAACTGGGGAACATCCACTCTTCGGTCCGGATATTATCCAACATGCCGAAGAACAAGTCCGCATTATTCGCGAGAATCTCAAGACTGCTCAGTCACGTCAGAAGAGTCAGTATGACCGTCATCATAAAGACATGGTCTATCAACCTGGCGAAAAGGCCTATCTTCGCGTTACACCAATGAAGGGTGCTCACCGCTTCGGGATCAAGGGCAAGCTAGCTCCTCGCTATATTGGCCCATTCACTATTCTGGAAAGGCGTGGAAAGGTGGCATATCAACTGGAGCTTCCGTCGAACCTTTCTCAGGTTCACGATGTGTTCCACGTGTCACAACTTCGACGCTGCTTCAAGGACCCAATCCGAGCAGTGGACCATGAAGTGCTCGAATTGCAACAGGACCTCTCCTATAAAGAGCATCCGGTCCGCATTCTCGACCAAGCTGAACGCCGCACACGTCAGAAGGCGATCAAGTTCCTGAAGGTCCAGTGGTCGAATCACTCTGAAGACGAAGCCACCTGGGAACGCGAGGATCGTCTTCGTGATGAATACCCCGCACTGTTTCCTTCTACCTCCTAAATCTCGGGACGAGATTTCTTGTAGTGGAGGAGATTTGTAACGCCCGGATAATTAAGCTAAAGTAATCCCTGCTAATGATGCCACGTCACCTCGGTTACCGTGATTAAACTCACGTTGATTCGAACCCGGTTCAAATTCAATTGAAAACATAGGCAAAAAATAAAAGTTTTCAAAAATTAAATCTAAAATGTTCGGGGGTTGTCAAATATTACAAAGATAATTATGGTGAAGTAAACACATTTTTATAAAATGCATAAATATTTTAAATTGAATAAAACAGAAAGGAAAATAAATTAGAAAAAAGAAACAAGTGAAAGAAAAAAAAAACCAACA
>NW_021297482.1:0-1332 GCF_002162155.2 Triticum dicoccoides
CGTCAGTTATCATTCTCCTATCTTGCCGGTGCATCTATCGAATATCCTCTAATCAGTTCTTGATCTCTTTGTTCTCATGTATCTAGTTTGTCTCAAGCACCTTCGTTCATTTGCTAATTCTTACCGGTGATGCACCCCTACTTCGATCATTTTCAATTCTTACGGTGGTTCTTTCAAGATCTCTCTTCCTTGTTCATCATATCAATTCATTTGTTGTTCCAATCCTACCGGTGGTTCGTTGAAGACCTTCTCAAGTTTACGCTATATCTCTTTTAATCCTTTCTACGAGAATAAGTAGTATGCCAAATCCGTTGATTGTCGTCAATTTAATTGGTGAAGGATAAGCATAACATAATTCTTATTCTTGTTCATCCAAGTGATTAATTCTTTATTTCGGAGGCCCTTAAAATTCTCGGTTTCATTTGTTTCATCTTCTCTTTTTCCCGGAGTTCCAAGCTCTAATTATCATGGAGATCCATCTAAATCATTGCAAGGATTCACCTTGTGTTTTCAATTTCTCTTTCTTTTCATTCCTTTTGTTTACCGGAGTTCTTCATGGAGGTTCTACATGATGGTTCATCAAGGATTTAATTCCCTTCTCAAAGTTTTCGTCGAGATTCTTTCCTAAGGAGCTCAAGCTTTCTTCATATGGTAATCCAGAGTGCAATTCTTTCTACCATATTTTGGAGGTGGTATTATGTCATTCTTGATAATTTGAGTTCATGTTCCATGATTCACATGTTGTTAAGTGAGTTATTTTTAAATCCATCAACCTCGTTGTTGGAGTTATCTTGTGTCATATTTCACCTAAAAGCCTTCCATTGGGAATGTTGCTATTTGTGGTGCTTGCCAATGATCCAAGTTATCTCTTTATCATCTTGGTGGAAGAAGTTTTCATCTCTTCGTTGATCTCAAGCAAGCAATTGTTTCCGTTAGTGGCCAGTTGTCACCTCATAATTTTGAGATGTTTTCCATAAGCCCACTACAAGCTTGTGCTTTTCGTTGTTGATTTTCCAACAACTCCGTTCAATTCTTCTTTGCAAGGATGCTTTCCAAACTCATTTGTGGCAGAAGTTGGCATTTTCTTCTCCATTCTGTTATTCCAATGATATATCTTCTATTATTTCTTTCGGAGGCATTGTGACGTTGCTCTTTTCACTCACCATCTCGATTCGTGAGGATCGTGTTCTTTTCTTGCTTATCCATTTAACCGGAGTGTCGTGTTTTCATTCGAGTTCTCTAATCTTATCAAGTTTTCCCTCCTTCCTCAACTGGAGAGCTGTCTGAAATCCTTCTTACCCATTGTGCCATTCTTTCAATAGTTCCGGAGGC
>NW_021297483.1:0-1039 GCF_002162155.2 Triticum dicoccoides
CCAGAAGCGAGATAAGGGAATAGCTAAGATCAAGGAGAACATTGCTAGCGGAGGTGCTAGTTGTTTCTCCACAAATGATCATGGTGCTGTGTACTTTGAGAACCGTCTAGTGGTTCCCAAGAACCAGCATCTACGGCAGTTGATCCTTAAGGAGGCTCATGAATCTCCTCTCACTATTCATCCCGGTAGTACTAAGATGTATCAGGACCTACGCCAGAGGTTCTGGTGGACTAGGATGAAGAGAGAAATTGCTCAGTATATTGCTAATTGCGACGTCTGTCGTCGTGTAAAAGCAGAGCATCAACGGCCTGCTGGCACCCTTCAACCCTTAGCTATTCCTGAATGGAAATGGGATAAAATTGGTATGGATTTCATTACCGGTTTTCCCAGGACCAAGAGAGGGAATAATGCTATTTTCGTCGTGGTCGATCGTCTTTCCAGAGTAGCTCATTTCTTACCTGTTCATGAGAGTATAACCGCTAGTCAGCTGGCAGACTTATACATCTCCCGAATAGTGTCCCTCCATGGCGTTCCTTTGGAAATTAACTCGGATCGAGGAAGTCTTTTCACCTCTTGATTTTGGGAAAGTTTCCAAAATGCTATGGGAACCCGTCTCTCCTTTAGCACCGCTTTCCACCCTCAGTCGAGTGGTCAAGTGGAACGCGTCAACCAGATTCTAGAAGACATGCTTCGAGCCTCTGTTATCTCATTCGGAATGGACTGGGAGAAGTGCCTTCCATTTGCCGAATTCGCTTACAACAACAGCTATCAATCTAGCTTGGGTAAAGCCCCTTTTGAAGTTCTCTATGGACGACGATGTCGAACACCCCTTAACTGGTCAGAGACCGGGGAAAGAAAATTCTTTGGCCCGGACATGATTCAGGAAGCAGAAGAACAAGTTCGTATCGTTCGTGAAAAGTTGAAAACAGCCCAATCCCGTCAAAAGAGTCAATATGACCGAAAACATAAGGCTGTGACTTTCGAGGTTGACGAGAAGGCTTATCTTCGGGTCACCCCTCTGAAGGGAACCCATCGTTTC
>NW_021297484.1:0-1007 GCF_002162155.2 Triticum dicoccoides
CATTTGGTCACCCCGGCGAGTCCAACGAGTTCGCAAGACCCCGTAGAGCATCCCTAGCGCCTCGCTTTGCTCGACTTCGAGCTCCAGCACCGTTCCCGTGCACGACCGAACCCCGGCGGCCGCAGCCGAGCTCGCCGCCGTCGACTCCGGCCACCCCGACCCCAACGGGCTCCGCCAAGAGCTGCGGGTTGGCCTCAGCTCCACTCCGGTGGTCTCCGCGGTCCGTTTGGTGGCCGAAATGACCAAAACCACTTCCGCCGCCGCGTCGGGCTCGCCGGCGGCTAAACGCCGGTGCAGCCGACTCGGGTTTGACCACGGGTGGGCCCTGGTTGACTCCCCTGAGTCAATGACAGGTGGGGCCCAGCCCTGTTAATTAAACAGGATTAGTTTTAATTAAGTTTTAGTTAAAATAATCACCCTGACATGCGGGACCCACTGTCAGGTTTGACCTGGACCAGTTCCGTTGACCTGCTAACGTCACACTGACGTCAGGCTACGCAGTAATTGATTTTCTGGATTTAATTTAAATCAGGAAATTCCAGAATATTATTTAAACTTCAAAAATTCATAACTTTTATTCTGTAACTCCAAATTGGACAAATTATATATGAAAAATGATCAGAAAAATCCAATCTACCCATCTGTACTATTTTCATGCATGATCAAACAAGTTAAATTGATGTTTTAAGCAGAACAAGAAAAGGCACTTAAAAAGGCCATATTTGAATTTGGAATTTGAATCTTTGATTCAAATTTGTTCAAACCCTTCTGGCCTTAGTTGCATTAGCCCAATACACTCATTTTGCCATGTCTCATGCATGCATCATGTTGTTGCATACTGTTTGGTAATGTTTGTGTATCGGTGCTCTCTGCGGCAGGTTCTGTCCCCGAGGAGTACCGTGATTACCCTAACGAAGAACCGTATCAGTGCATCGAACCATCAGGCAAGCAACCAATCATTTGATCATATCGATACAATCCCATGTTCTCGCTCCTGCTCTCTTTTA
>NW_021297485.1:0-1201 GCF_002162155.2 Triticum dicoccoides
GGTGGAGGCGGAGGCGACGGGGCCAGTGGAGGCGGAGGCGACGGCGGCGACGAAGGGGTCTTCGGCAGTGGAGGCGGAGGCGGAGGCGGCGGTGGAAGCGGAGACAACAGTGACGAGGGCGGCGGCGATTTAATGGGGATTGATGGTTATGTGAGTGGGCGGTGTTCTTTAATCAATCCGGCCGGGGGCGGCGAGGTAATTGCTGGCGTTAGCCTAGGTGGCCAACGCTATGTGTTACACATATTGTGTTAGACATATTGTTTTTTATATTCATATAGATGCACTACAAGAAATATGTCAACTTGCGACCATCACTATTGGTCGCTGAATGGTCGTTGTTTTTCATTTGCGACCTTTTTGTGATAAAAAACAGATGGTCAAAAGCTGACCGTCTTTAATGGAAATTAACGACCTTCTTTGTGATAATGTTGTAAAAGGCAACGACCAGAACAAATGAAAAACGACAGTCTGCCTAGGCCATAACGGATCCAACATGGCAAGCTGACTTGGGAAATTTGCGACCAAATGAAAAGGTCGTTGATTAGAATCAACCCATCCCAATTCGGTGTCTATATGGGCCGAGCCCATTAATTCAACCCATTTATGCTTTTTTATCAATTTTCATGAGCTGCATGGGCCAAGCCCAACAATTCAACCTATTTATTTTTTTATCAGTTTTCGTCAGCTACATGAGCCAAGCCCAACATTTTAGCATTTTTATTTTTGGGACATGGCCTTTGTTTTCTTCTTTTTCAAATTTTGGTTAATATCTTGGAGAAGGTCCCAATATTTAGAAGGGTCCCACTAGTCATAATGCCATACATCAGTCCCACATGTCAGAAATTTGAAAATTGCTCGGATTATATTCATAACTGGGTCCCACTGGTCAAGATTTCAACATACATAATCACTATTTCAAACAGGACAGAACAAATACAATTCATCAAATAACACTACAGCAGCCTTTTACAATCTGTTACAATATTACAATTTACAGTCTACTACAGAACCAAAAAACTCTTTCCTAAGTAGGGCTTCACTGCTTCGCACTTGGCTTCAAGCTCAAAAAAATTAGGCCTGGAGCTCCTGTAAAAGAGTGAACATAAAGGCAAAAAATTAGGCCTGGAGCTCCTGAAAAAGAGTGAACATAAAGGCCAGCATTAGAGTGTATTGAATTCCTTCGACGATCAGCTTAAATAAA
>NW_021297486.1:0-1809 GCF_002162155.2 Triticum dicoccoides
GGTCGCCTGCGCCGCCTCCTTCCCCGACGCCGGTGACCGGCGCCGCCGCGTGCCGCCTCCCCGCCGCCGCTCGCCTCTTCCCCGCGGCCGACCGCGACCACCGCCGCCTCCACGCCGCCGCCCGCGGTTCCCCTCGCCGCCCGGGAGCACCGGCGCCGCGCCGCCCGCCCCCACGCCGGCGCCGCCCCGGCAGCCTCCTCCCCGACCGGCGGCCGCGTCTCCGGCGAGCTCCGCCTCCGGCTGCTACAGTGTTCCCCGGCGCCGCCTCGGGAAGCGTGCCGATCCAGATCTGGATCTGGGCTAGGTTGACCTCTCCCCGAAACCCTAATCTCCCAGATTTTTTATGCATTCTTTGACTTCTTGTATCTTTGCAACCGTAGCTCCGTTTTGGGCGTATGATATATCAAAATCTTCGTCTCGACATGTACATCATTTCATTCCATTGAATCATTTGCATTTGAGGTCATCTTGTTGCCCAAAATGCTGTTAGAAGGAGGCTTCGTGAGTTAAATTGCAGATCCGTTAGTTCATCATGCACTTTTGTCATTTTTGCTATGTTTAATTCGTGCATGATATGCCTGTGCCCCTTTGGGATGAATTGTTAAGCATTTTGTCTTCTTTCCAGTGGTGCCACCCATGCATTTTTAGGATGTGTGTGTTGTCTTGTGCAAGCTTGCGAAGAGAGGTACCTGAGATTGCAGATTTCAGGGACTTTGTGATTTCACTAAGTCTGGGATATTTTAGTTCATGATGCTATATGTCCAGCTTGTTTCCTAGTGATCCGTGCCTCTTTTGAGGATGATCAGTAAGGGAGTTTTGATATTTATGTTATGCTCTATCCATCCATGTCTTTGTTTGCATATGTGGAGTGCTCTAGGTTGACTCAATCGAGCTCAACTTTTGCTTCGTTGTTAATCCGGGCAGATCGTCAACTTGTTTGCGATTTTGCCGATGCTACCGTTAGTGTTCCATGCATGCTATGCCTTCGTTCTTGCCATGTGTAGCTAGCACTTTGTGCCTTCTTGCTGGTTATATGCTTTCCTTGCCATGAATTGCACCGTAGTGAGTGCTTCGAGCTCGTTTACATGCCTTCGTGAGTTATATTTCAGCATGTCTCAGTTTTCACTAAGTCTGAAAACTGATTGTGTTCGAGCTATGTTCGTGAGCTCGGTAGAGTATTTTGTGAACCCTTTTGGCCCCAGGTCACTTTGGGTGTTTTTTAAAGCTTGTTGAGTAGCTCCATGCCATGTTCTTACTTGTCATGTTCAGGTTTTCTATCATGTTGTTTTGCTGCTCCGAAGTGAGCATCATGATCTGAAATTTCAGACTAGTGTTAATTTCACTAAGTCTGAAATCTGTTTTGCTTTTGCGTTTTAGCCATGCTTGTTTGAACCTCTTAATGGATGAATTTGCCTATGGCTCAGTGCTAGTGTTTTGTCAAACATCTTGTGTACATCACTGCCATGTATTTTGTTTTCATGCTTGGTGGCTGTAGCATGTTCACTTCGTTGCATTTAGATGCCTACTTGCTGTAAATCGCATACCGGTGTCATATCTTAAAACGCTCGCCATTTCCAAACCGTAGCTCCGATTCCAATGATCTTTATATCGTTTTCAAGTGATTTCATCCCCTCTATCCAGTGGCACACTTGGTTTTCCAAGTTGATGCCAGGTTCATGCATTTCCTGTCATATCTTGCATTTTGCATCCCGCATCGCATCCCGCATAGCATATCGTCATTTCATCATATTGCTTGGTCTTGCCGTGGTTGATTGTATCCTTGTTGCTTGTTTGTCTTGTTGGGTAGAG
>NW_021297487.1:0-877 GCF_002162155.2 Triticum dicoccoides
TTCGAGAAGACCGATCCTTCCAGAGTTTTCCTTTCCTCTTCTTGTCATGATTAGCTGGAGTTCTCAGAGCAAGACTTCAAGGCAATGATGGTGATCGAATCAACGTTCCTATGAAGTGCAACCTGGATCGTGAAGATTGTACTAGTTTGCGTTCCCCCTTCACCTTACCCTACGCTTGAATCTCGGGACGAGATTTTTGTTTAGTGGGGGTGAGTTGTCACAGCCCTAGAATATTGTTTGTAAATAGTTGCATCTTCATCCAGGCATCATATTTAAATTTCTGAAACATGAGTTGAGGATTGTTGGAAGCCTCAAAAACTTAAATAAAAGAGGGGCAAAAACCCTAGAAATCTCATTCATTGCTCCAAAATGCTCTTCTTAAATGTTTGATAATTTTTGGTAAGGGTTCTGGTCCCAACCAAAATATTGAACATTTTTAAGGAATTATTTTTGGGACTTTGGATTTAATTCATTAGCTTTTTGAATTTGAATTATATTCATATAATTAGAATATAATTTAAATACCCCTGAAATATTTTATAAGCTTTTGGAAAAGTCCATCTAGCATTATAAAATATTCAGAGGAGTTTTTGGCATTGTTTGAATTATTTTTAAAATTCAAAACAGTGGCAAAATAAATTAATAAAAATAAAACAGAACAGAAATATAAAACAAAGCATCTTACCTGGCGCTTACCTGGTGGCCTAACAGGACCGGCCCAGCTAGGCCCAGCCCACCTCCTCCTCACTCCTACTGTCTTCAACCTCCTGCCAGTGGGCAGGAGGGCGTGTGCCCACGGCGCGCCAGCACGCGCACGGCCACCGACGGCCACCTCCTGCTTGCCGCTTCGCCTTGGACTCTCCTGGCATCGCCACGC
>NW_021297488.1:0-1564 GCF_002162155.2 Triticum dicoccoides
AAAAAAAAGTTTGTGTCGCTCATAAATTGTTCAAAACTTCACGAAATGTTCTTGTTTCAAATTTTGTTCCCACATTTAAAAACAATGTTCACATTTTCAAAATACTGTTCAGAAGTTCAAAATATGTTCTTTTAAATTTTTGTTCAAAAATTTAAAAATGTTCTTGATTTCAAATTTAGTTCACCTAGTTTATTTTCTGTATTTCTATTTCTTTCTCTATTTCTTTTGTAATTCTTAATATACTTGTTTTCTATTTCTATTTTTACTTATCTGAATTCCGAAATTTGTTAGAAATTTCAAAAAATGTTCTGAAGTTAAAAATTGTTCTAGTTTTTTTTATTTTCTTCAGAAGTTTCAAAAAACTTCGTCATTTTTACAAAATGTTCGCATATTTGCAAAATGTTCAGCTTTCAAAAAATGTTCAAAAATTCAAAAAAATTCCTATTTCAAAATATGTTCATAATGTTTGAAAAATGTTCGCCATTGAAAATATGTACATAACTTCAAAAAATGTTCTACTTTTCAATTTTTGTTCACAAATTCCATTAATTATCATAATGTTCGCTTTACTAAATTTTGTTCAGAGTTTCAATTTTTGTTCCCATGCAAAATATGTTTCCTTTTGTCCAAAATGTTCTTGCTTTAAAATTGTCTATTTTTCGGATATTTGTTCATAAATCCAAAAAAGCTCCTATTTTTTATTTGTTTGCAAAACTAAAATTGTTCGTGTTTATCAAAAAAATTGGAATTGAAAAAAGGTTCCCGCTTTTCATAATTTGTTCACAAATTCACACATTTTTCTGTTTTAAAATTTGGTTACAAATCCAAAAAATGGGCAATTTTTTCCATACTTGTTCGTGTGTTTTGAAAATTGTTCAGCATTTCTTTTAGAAGTATTCAGATTTTTATATAAATGTTCAAAAATAGTACTAAAAGTTTTCGCGCTGCATGTTTTACAGTAGCCCTTATCAGCTCCGGTGGTTTGGCACCTTCTCTACGAGCGCTGGGTAGCGTGTTCGAATCATGGTTGAGGCAGCTCTTTTTTTCGTTGTATTTTTTCCATCACTACTTGCTGCTCCTGCATGGGCCGGCCCAGATGAAGATCGCTCTATGCGAAGCCCCGACAATCCGCCGCAAAATGCGGCAGAAAAAAGGTTCCTTTTCTGTTTTCTTTTTCTTTCTTTTCCAATTTTTCGTTTTTGTTTTTTCTGTTTTCAAGTTTATTTTCGTTTTTAAAAAAAAAGTTTGTGTCGCTCATAAATTGTTCAAAACTTCACGAAATGTTCTTGTTTCAAATTTTGTTCCCACATTTAAAAACAATGTTCACATTTTCAAAATACTGTTCAGAAGTTCAAAATATGTTCTTTTAAATTTTTGTTCAAAAATTTAAAAATGTTCTTGATTTCAAATTTAGTTCACCTAGTTTATTTTCTGTATTTCTATTTCTTTCTCTATTTCTTTTGTAATTCTTAATATACTTGTTTTCTATTTCTATTTTTACTTATCTGAATTCCGAAATTTGTTAGAAATTTCAAAAAATGTTCTGAAGTTAAAAATTGTTCTA
>NW_021297489.1:0-936 GCF_002162155.2 Triticum dicoccoides
GTGTTGATGGTCAATAAGACCACTAAGTTCAAGAAGGGCAAGGGTAAGAAGAACTTCAAGAAGGACGGCAAAGATGTTGCCGCGCCTGGTAAGCCAGTTACCGGGAAGAAGTCAAAGAATGGACCCAAGCCTGAGACTGAGTGCTTTTATTGCAAGGGGAAGGGTCACTGGAAGCGGAACTGCCCCAAATACTTAGCGGATAAGAAGGCCGGCAACACCAAAGGTATATTTGATATACATGTGATTGATGTGTACCTTACCAGTAATCGTAGTAACTCCTGGGTATTTGATACCGGTGCCGTTGCTCATATTTGTAACTCACAACAGGAGCTGCGGAATAAACGGAGACTGGCAAAGGACGAGGTGACGATGCGCGTCGGGAATGGTTCCAGAGTCGATGTGATCGCCGTCGGCACGCTGCCTCTACATTTACCTATGGGATTAGTTTTGAACCTTAATAATTGTTATTTAGTGCCAAGTTTGAGCATGAACATTGTATCAGGATCTCGTTTAATACGAGATGGCTACTCATTTAAGTCTGAGAACAATGGTTGTTCGATTTATATGAGAGATATGTTTTATGGTCATGCTCCGATGGTCAATGGTTTATTCTTAATGAATCTCGAGCGTAATATTACACATGTTCATAGTGTAGATGCCAAAAGATTTAAAGTTGATAACGATAGTCCCACATACTTGTGGCACTGCCGCCTTGGTCACATTGGTGTCAAGCGCATGAAGAAGCTCCATGCCGATGGACTTTTAGAGTCTCTTGATTATGAATCGTTTGACACGTGCGAACCATGCCTCTTGGGCAAAATGACCAAGACTCCGTTCTCCGGAACAATGGAGCGAGCAACCAACTTGTTGGAAATCATACATACCGATGTGTGCGGTCCAATGAGCGTTGAGGCTCGCGGAGGATATCGTTATGTT
>NW_021297490.1:0-1177 GCF_002162155.2 Triticum dicoccoides
GGGTAAGTTATGGAAATGAAATCCAAGTCGACAGACTTGTTTTTCTCGCATCTTTGATAGCCCTTAAATCTTCAGACATTAATATCATTTTGGGTATGGACTGGATGTCAGCTCATCATGCCAAAATTGATTGCTTCTCTAGGACTGTTCAACTCACCCATCCTTCGGGAAAGATAGTCAACGTCTTGACCCGAATAGCCAAGCGGCAGTTATATTCTCTTAACGCCAGTCCTTTGCCAGACCTTGAGGACGTTCCGGTAGTCCGTGATTTTCCGGATGTCTTTCCAGAGGAATTGCCAGGGGTTCCACCTGACAGGGATGTTGAGTTCGTAATAGACCTCATTCCAGGAACCGTTCCGATTGCTAGAAGACCTTATAAGATGGCACCCCTAGAACTAGCCGAGCTTAAGAGGCAACTCGATGAATCCTTGAAAAAGGGTTTCATCCGCCCTAGTTCATCTCCGTGGGCTTGCCCCGTCCTATTCGTCAAGAAGAAGGATGGTACAGACCGGATGGTTGTAGATTACCGACCTGTCAATTTGGTCACAATCAAGAACAAATACCCGCTTCCCAGGATCAACGATCTGTATGATCAGCTCGCTGGATCCTCAGTCATCTCCAAGATGGATTTGAGGTTGGGCTACCATCAAATCAAAATCAGAAACGGGGACATTCCTAAAACGGCCTTTGTTACTCGTTACGGCCAATACGAGTACACCGTCATGTCCTTCGGTTTAACCAACGCTCCAGCCACCTTTTCTCGGTTAATGAACTCAATCTTCATGGAGTATTTGGATAAATTCGTCGTAGTTTATCTCGATGATATACTCATCTACTCTAAGAACGAGGAAGAACATGCCGAACATCTAAGGCTAGTGTTGAAGAAACTTCGAGAGCATCGCCTTTATGCCAAATTTTCTAAATGTGAATTCTGGTTGCCAGAAGTGACCTATCTGGGTCATGTAATATCTGGTAAAGGTATTGCTGTTAACCCTGAGCGAGTTCAAGCCGTCCTTGATTGGACTCCACCCGAATCGGTCAAGCAAGTTCGGAGTTTTCTAGGCTTAGCGAGCTATTGCCGTCGCTTTGTCGAGAACTTCTCCAAAGTTGCTAAACCTCTAACCGAACTCCTCAAGAAAGATAAAAAGTTCGAATGGACTCCACAATGTGAGCACAG
>NW_021297491.1:0-951 GCF_002162155.2 Triticum dicoccoides
AGGAAGTTGGAGTAAAGGAGCATGTGTCAACTTATCTTTCAATACCATGAAGGCTTCTTCCTGTGCGGTACCCCAAAGAAAAGGCACATCTTTCTTTGTAAGCTCATTGAGAGGTGCAGCAATGGTGCTGAAATCTCTCACAAAACGCCTATAGAATCCAGCGAGGCCAAGAAAACTCCTCACTTGTGTGACCGTTTTGGGCTGCGGCCAACTCTCAATAGCTTCAATCTTGGCTTTATCAACTTCAATTCCCTGTGGAGTAACAACATAGCCAAGAAAAGATACTCGGTCGGTGCAAAAGGTGCACTTCCCAAGGTTACCAAACAAACGTGCATCACGTAGAGCAATAAAAACAGCACGTAAATGTTCCAAATGTTCTTCCAAAGATCTGCTATAAATCAATATGTCATCAAAGTAAACTACCACAAATCGTCCAATGAAAGCACGTAATACTTCGTTCATTAATCTCATGAAAGTACTAGGTGCATTAGTTAACCGAAAAGGCATGACTAACCACTCATATAATCCAAACTTAGTTTTAAATGCTATTTTCCATTCATCTCCCAATTTCATACGAATTTGATGGTAGCCACTACGCAAATCAACTTTGGAGAATATTGTAGAGCCACTCAATTCATCAAGCATATCATCTAGCCTAGGAATAGGATGACGATAACGAATAGTAATATTATTAATGCCTCTACAATCAACACACATACGTGATGTACCATCCTTTTTCGGCACTAGAATAATAGGAACAGCACAAGGACTAAGGGATTCGCGTATATAACCTTTGTCGAGAAGCTCTTGTACTTGACGCATAATCTCCTTCGTCTCCTCTGGATTGGTACGGTATGGTGCATGGTTTGGCAGTGAAGCACCGGGAATTAAGTCAATCTGATGCTCAATCCCTCGAATAGGCGGTAATCCCGGTGGCACGTCTTGTGGAAA
>NW_021297492.1:0-2903 GCF_002162155.2 Triticum dicoccoides
TGCTGCTGCTACAGAGAAGCACCACACCAGGCTTGCTAGGCCCGATGACACGTCGTGGACGAATGCACGCATCCGTGTTGCCAGCACCGGACATGCGTAGACGAGAGACCTGCACGAGCTGTACGCCATGTCGAGGAGTCGGAGGGCCAGCAGAGAAGAAGAGTCAACGACAATTGTGGCGCCAATCGGCGTGAGGGCCGATGTCACCAGCGGTGGTCGGAGTAGACGAAGTGGTCGGGGCAGATGGTCGCTGGCGACAAATTGGTGCTGGACGAAGACGAAAGGGGTGAATGGGCAGCGGCAGCGGCTATAGAGGTGAGTGGATGGGCCGCCATATGGGGAGAGGCCGTCGGGTCGGGGCGATTTAAATGTCCCAGTGGGCGTAGATGCAGGTGCCTCGGCCGCCCGAGAACGGCGTCGTCATGACAAATTTTGAGTGTCGAGTCCAGTGACGGTGCGTCGTCTTGAAAGATCACCGCGTTCCGACGCTTCCATAGATGCCAGCAGCAGAGGAGCGCGATGGCCGACGGGAAGGCCGTGCCCACCACGGAGGCGACGTCGAGTGGTGAAGAAACCTGACCGACACACAAGTTTTATTATGAGAATATGACAACACGGCTGTGCTGTGATTACAGGATAATTTCGGTCAATTGATATGTACTGTGAACTATTCCTTCCATATCAACAACGTCTTATATTTTGATATAGGAATATACATGATTCTTCATCAATTTAATTTAACCTCTTGACAATAGGGTCGGTTGAAATTTTTGATTCACATACCTCCTAGATAAAAAAAAATCAATATCACGTTGGTCAACATAATTGTCATAAACACTAAATAAACCAAATAATTAAAAAAGATAATATGTACTATATCCGAATCATAGACAGGACGAGAGACAACGGAGGCGGATACCAAACCATCGCACTATATAATAACAAATAATAATAAAAGTAAGAAAATTACACAAGTATCTATCTAGATCATACAAGTAAAAAATATTATTTTAGAAAGAAGATAAGATCAAGAGGCTCACCACGGTGCTGCCGGCGACGAGATCGACGCGGGCGATCGACGGTGATGAGAACGGGGACGGGACAAGACAGACCGTCAAACCTAAACAAATCTTAAGAAAAATGGACCTTGGACAAGGAGCTTCGAGAGCAGAAAGCTTAAGTGTGGCTCGGACATTTCATCAAACACCACATGTGCATTGGAGGTGAGCTAGAGCACCACAAAGCTCTCCCACGGTCGTCCATAAAAATAGAGCACTCCACTGCTCTGCTCGCGGGCAAGGGTGTATATATAGGCATCTCGTTGGTCCCGGTTCGTGGCCCCATGGGTCACGAACCGGGACCCATGCCCCCATGGGTCCCGGTTCATGAGTGAACCGGAATTAATGGGCTTACCCGGCCTGGACCAAAGCCCTGTTTTCTACTAGTGTGTCTCCAGTCTGGGTTTAGTAGTGTCGCGACACGAGCGGCCAGGAAATCAATCTCGGCCGGGATCGCACCTTTTCTGTTACAACAAACATGATTTTACTCATACAAGGTTTGGATTGACCGGGATTTGTAAATACAGGGTACCAACTTCAGGGATTTGAAGGTGGGGGTTCGTTTATGTCGGCCTCCACAACTTCAGGGTTTATTTTAGACTTCACTCCCAGGAGACTGACGGAGCAAAATATCTCCAACCAACTTGCACATGAATGTTTTTTTTTTTGCAAAAAAAGAGATATTCTGAAGATACAAATTACACCTAGACTCTACACCAACATAATGTCCAACAAGACATTGAGGAAGCACACTGCCAAAAAGAAAAAAAATCGCCATAGTGACCAGTCACTCGCAGCAGCAGCACACTAACCACCACTAAAGACAGCGCCCAGACAGCAAAAGAGGTCATGCAAAGACGACGCCTCCAAGAAAGGAATGGAGCACAAGCACGGTCGTCGCCGAATCAATGATCTTAGGTTTTTAGCCTAGAGAAAGTCCGGGTTCTAAAAACATTGTCTTCAACAAGATCATTGTCAGGCACAACCAATGAAGGTCAGACCTTGAGTTTTCACCCACAGAATCGAGACTCGGTACTCGAGGAGGACCACTAAGACAGACGCCCTCTATTGCTGCCGCCCCCATTTGCCGACGCCACTACTGCAGTCACTAAACACAAAGCTAAGTCTTCATCGCATCCAAAGTACCTTTCCGCCATTTATTCTGATCCTTCAATCGCAGCCGCCATGACATTCTGCGCCTCTCTCAATACCATGGAAATATGGAAGTAGACATGTCCCATGGTATCGACAAAAAGTGAAGCTTCGCGCCGCGCCCGATTAAAGCCACACGGGCAGATGCCATCCAATCTAGAAAATCGGGAGCGCATTGCGCCAATTTATAGATCTCCAACGGAGATATCGGAAACTCATCATCGGGCAGATCAGAGAGGATCGAAAACAGGCAGATCGTCATTTTGGCGCGAGAAGACCAATAGGGCAGCCACCTTTATTGACCCGGATCAGCAGCCCCATGCCGCCAATCCACGTGACCGTGCCACCCCGATGTTCCCAACCGGCAACCGGAGCCCCAAGGTAGAACCGGAGCGGTAGGAGAAGGCGACCTGCGCTGCCCGTAGTCTACGACAAGGGCCGCCATGACCGCCAGCACACCGACGATTTAGCCACCACCGAGCCGTCGATGAAGAAGATGTGCGCCCGCGCCATCTTCCCCGAACCACGCAACCACGCCTCACCGAGCACCACATCCCCGCCAACCATCGCATGCCGCGTCCCCAACCGCCGAGCGAGGAGGGATGAGAGCTCCGCCGCCACCGACGAAAAGCCGGTGTTCGCCTAATGATGGCTCCGGCGGCGGCAAGGAGGGGGAGGGGGAGGGGTAGCGTC
>NW_021297493.1:0-2904 GCF_002162155.2 Triticum dicoccoides
TGCTGCTGCTACAGAGAAGCACCACACCAGGCTTGCTAGGCCCGATGACACGTCGTGGACGAATGCACGCATCCGTGTTGCCAGCACCGGACATGCGTAGACGAGAGACCTGCACGAGCTGTACGCCATGTCGAGGAGTCGGAGGGCCAGCAGAGAAGAAGAGTCAACGACAATTGTGGCGCCAATCGGCGTGAGGGCCGATGTCACCAGCGGTGGTCGGAGTAGACGAAGTGGTCGGGGCAGATGGTCGCTGGCGACAAATTGGTGCTGGACGAAGACGAAAGGGGTGAATGGGCAGCGGCAGCGGCTATAGAGGTGAGTGGATGGGCCGCCATATGGGGAGAGGCCGTCGGGTCGGGGCGATTTAAATGTCCCAGTGGGCGTAGATGCAGGTGCCTCGGCCGCCCGAGAACGGCGTCGTCATGACAAATTTTGAGTGTCGAGTCCAGTGACGGTGCGTCGTCTTGAAAGATCACCGCGTTCCGACGCTTCCATAGATGCCAGCAGCAGAGGAGCGCGATGGCCGACGGGAAGGCCGTGCCCACCACGGAGGCGACGTCGAGTGGTGAAGAAACCTGACCGACACACAAGTTTTATTATGAGAATATGACAACACGGCTGTGCTGTGATTACAGGATAATTTCGGTCAATTGATATGTACTGTGAACTATTCCTTCCATATCAACAACGTCTTATATTTTGATATAGGAATATACATGATTCTTCATCAATTTAATTTAACCTCTTGACAATAGGGTCGGTTGAAATTTTTGATTCACATACCTCCTAGATAAAAAAAAATCAATATCACGTTGGTCAACATAATTGTCATAAACACTAAATAAACCAAATAATTAAAAAAGATAATATGTACTATATCCGAATCATAGACAGGACGAGAGACAACGGAGGCGGATACCAAACCATCGCACTATATAATAACAAATAATAATAAAAGTAAGAAAATTACACAAGTATCTATCTAGATCATACAAGTAAAAAATATTATTTTAGAAAGAAGATAAGATCAAGAGGCTCACCACGGTGCTGCCGGCGACGAGATCGACGCGGGCGATCGACGGTGATGAGAACGGGGACGGGACAAGACAGACCGTCAAACCTAAACAAATCTTAAGAAAAATGGACCTTGGACAAGGAGCTTCGAGAGCAGAAAGCTTAAGTGTGGCTCGGACATTTCATCAAACACCACATGTGCATTGGAGGTGAGCTAGAGCACCACAAAGCTCTCCCACGGTCGTCCATAAAAATAGAGCACTCCACTGCTCTGCTCGCGGGCAAGGGTGTATATATAGGCATCTCGTTGGTCCCGGTTCGTGGCCCCATGGGTCACGAACCGGGACCCATGCCCCCATGGGTCCCGGTTCATGAGTGAACCGGAATTAATGGGCTTACCCGGCCTGGACCAAAGCCCTGTTTTCTACTAGTGTGTCTCCAGTCTGGGTTTAGTAGTGTCGCGACACGAGCGGCCAGGAAATCAATCTCGGCCGGGATCGCACCTTTTCTGTTACAACAAACATGATTTTACTCATACAAGGTTTGGATTGACCGGGATTTGTAAATACAGGGTACCAACTTCAGGGATTTGAAGGTGGGGGTTCGTTTATGTCGGCCTCCACAACTTCAGGGTTTATTTTAGACTTCACTCCCA
This sequence comes from Triticum dicoccoides, assembly GCF_002162155.2. Lineage (NCBI taxonomy): Eukaryota > Viridiplantae > Streptophyta > Magnoliopsida > Poales > Poaceae > Triticum > Triticum dicoccoides. The sequence goes on from NW_021297493.1 coordinate 1,670, forward strand.
GGAGACTGACGGAGCAAAATATCTCCAACCAACTTGCACATGAATGTTTTTTTTTTTTGCAAAAAAAGAGATATTCTGAAGATACAAATTACACCTAGACTCTACACCAACATAATGTCCAACAAGACATTGAGGAAGCACACTGCCAAAAAGAAAAAAAATCGCCATAGTGACCAGTCACTTGCAGCAGCAGCACACTAACCACCACTAAAGACAGCGCCCAGACAGCAAAAGAGGTCATGCAAAGACGACGCCTCCAAGAAAGGAATGGAGCACAAGCACGGTCGTCGCCGAATCAATGATCTTAGGTTTTTAGCCTAGAGAAAGTCCGGGTTCTAAAAACATTGTCTTCAACAAGATCATTGTCAGGCACAACCAATGAAGGTCAGACCTTGAGTTTTCACCCACAGAATCGAGACTCGGTACTCGAGGAGGACCACTAAGACAGACGCCCTCTATTGCTGCCGCCCCCATTTGCCGACGCCACTACTGCAGTCACTAAACACAAAGCTAAGTCTTCATCGCATCCAAAGTACCTTTCCGCCATTTATTCTGATCCTTCAATCGCAGCCGCCATGACATTCTGCGCCTCTCTCAATACCATGGAAATATGGAAGTAGACATGTCCCATGGTATCGACAAAAAGTGAAGCTTCGCGCCGCGCCCGATTAAAGCCACACGGGCAGATGCCATCCAATCTAGAAAATCGGGAGCGCATTGCGCCAATTTATAGATCTCCAACGGAGATATCGGAAACTCATCATCGGGCAGATCAGAGAGGATCGAAAACAGGCAGATCGTCATTTTGGCGCGAGAAGACCAATAGGGCAGCCACCTTTATTGACCCGGATCAGCAGCCCCATGCCGCCAATCCACGTGACCGTGCCACCCCGATGTTCCCAACCGGCAACCGGAGCCCCAAGGTAGAACCGGAGCGGTAGGAGAAGGCGACCTGCGCTGCCCGTAGTCTACGACAAGGGCCGCCATGACCGCCAGCACACCGACGATTTAGCCACCACCGAGCCGTCGATGAAGAAGATGTGCGCCCGCGCCATCTTCCCCGAACCACGCAACCACGCCTCACCGAGCACCACATCCCCGCCAACCATCGCATGCCGCGTCCCCAACCGCCGAGCGAGGAGGGATGAGAGCTCCGCCGCCACCGACGAAAAGCCGGTGTTCGCCTAATGATGGCTCCGGCGGCGGCAAGGAGGGGGAGGGGGAGGGGTAGCGTC
>NW_021297494.1:0-831 GCF_002162155.2 Triticum dicoccoides
TAGTCTACCGGAGAGAAGAGGGGGAAGAAATAATGAATACAGAGCAAACAAAGCATCACAAAATATAACAAGGCAATACGCGGTGTTCGGTGTGCCCTAACGCGGTAGTAGGTGATACCGGTGAAGGGGGGAAAACATCCGGGAAAGTATTCCCGGTGTTTCGTGTTTTCGGGCAGAGGAGCCGGAGGGGGAAAGTTGCGAGTTCGATAGGTTAGGGGTGTGTGGCGGACGAACGGACTGCGTATCCGGATTCGTCTCGTCGTTCTGAGCAACTTTCATGTTGAAAATATTTTAATCCGAGTTACGGATTAAAAGATATGATTTTCTAAAGATTTTATTAATTTCTAGAATTTAATTAATTATTTAATTAATTCGAAAAATGGATTTATGACATCAGCATGATGTCATGCTGACGTCAGCAGTCAGCGTTGACCGTTGACCTGGTCAACCTAACATGTGGATCCTGTGGGTCCCACCTGTCATTCTCTGTTTAGGTTAATTACAGATTAGTTAATTTAATTACTATTTAATTAAGCTAACAGGTTAATTAGATTAATTAATTAAGGTTAATTAACTTAATTAATTTAGTTAATTAATTAATTAAATAAATTTATTTTTATTTTAATTATTGTTTTATTTATTTTTATATACTTTTTTTTCATTTTTTTTAAGTCCCAGGGGGTGGGCCCTGCATGTCATTGGCTCTAGGGGGCCTAGCGAGTTCGGTGGGTTCGGGCGCTGGAGCGGACAACCGGCCAGGGCGACAGGGAGCCCCGCCCAGAAGGGCGCGGCCGCGCTGGCGGGTGTCGGGCGCGCCGGCGGGCGCCGGGC
>NW_021297495.1:0-1422 GCF_002162155.2 Triticum dicoccoides
GAGGGAGCAAGACGTGGGGGATCGAGGGGAGTGGGGGGTAGCGGTTAGGGTTTCTGTCGGGTGGGGGGATAAGGTGGGAGCGGGGTGGGTCGGCCGGCTGGGCCAGTCGGCTGGGCCTTTGTCAGGACCCCAACTCGATGTCACATCGATCTAGCCGGTAACACCTCATATCACTTTGCGGCCTCACGCACGGTATCTCCACGGGTGTCGCCTTACCTTTGCCCGGGATCGTTTGCGCCTTTTGGCTCACGTATATGATAGTGTCGCTAGCATCCATATGATAAAGAGCCCGGGCTGACATGACTAGTCGTAAACCCAAAGTGGCACAGACTTACAGGGACAGGCATCCATGACCCAGCTTCGAACGTGTCGGTCATCAGCAAGTGGGTCCGGGCTGTAGCACTGGGCTAGCAGGACTCCGGTAAACCGGGCTGTAGCGGGCTAACAGGGCTCCGGTACTCAAAGCGTGACATTTCCCCGAAGGGACAGACACAGGAACGAAGAAGGACACATGTCGGCCAGCCTAAGTGTTCCAGAGCAGTAGCAAGCTACCATGGCTCAGCGGTAACACTAGGAGACATTTCCCGGTAAGAGAGGCTACTAAAGATAAACAACTAGATAGTCAGATCCCACACATACCAAGCATTTCAATCATACACACAATATGCTCGATATGTGCAAATACAACGAAGCATCACAACATGACTCTATGACACAAGTACTTTATTTAAGGCTCAGTGAGCCATACATAGCATACACAAAGGTACGGGTCTCACGACCCCACATACAAGTCATACAGTCATACAAACCAGCAGCAGAAGTAACTTGTCTGAGTACAGACAACTAGTAAAATAAAAGAGGCTTGGAAAGCCTAGCTATACTACGTGGTCCTTCACAAGCTCAGGGTCACCACCTGGGTCTTTAGCCTACTCGTTGATGTCAACGTCTACAAAGAACCCATCAGAAGGGGTTGCAGCGTCTTCTGTAAAAATGTAGATTATAGCAACATGAGTACAAAGGTACTCAGCAAGACTTACATCAGATCCTACATACATGCATAGTATCAAGAAGGGTTGGTGGAGTTATTGCAGCAAGCCAGCTTTGACTCTTGGCTAGACTATCCTACGATACTCCAACTTGAAATGGTTTTGCGCACACGAGTCCACTACTCACCAATTCAATACACTACCGAGGATCCATCTCCGTCTTCCTACGGAAGAGCCATCCTCGGCACTCACACTTATCTTGAGGCTTTTAACAGTTTCCATTTACTTGTCTATGAACTGTATAGGCAACCAAGTAGTCCTTTACCGCGGACGCGGCTATTCGAATAGATTATGATAACCCTGCAGGGGTGTACTTCTTCATACATGTTTCCACCACTTAGCGTCTGCACACGACATGTGCTCGGCAGACTTCAAG
>NW_021297496.1:0-853 GCF_002162155.2 Triticum dicoccoides
AGACGAGTTTAACGCGGTTTCCACCCCTCCCTCTCAACCGCACTAGTGCACGCTTGCCGCGCCACAACGCCGACGCTGGACCCGTGAATCGTGAGCACCCAGCTATGACTTACCGCACTCGTGCAAAATAATAAAACACGGTAAATATATTACTTACACGTGCGTTTTGTTTTGCAAGCGGCGCGAAAAAAATTAAAAAGGGAATGCAACACGAGGACTTCCCAGGAGGTCACCCATCCTAGTACTACTCTCGCCCAAGCACGCTTAACTTCGGAGTTTTGATGGGATCCGGTTCTTTAGTGCTGGTATGATCGCATCCGACATGTTACCCCGGTCTTCGTCCCTTATCCTTGCCCCTCCCAGCTCCACTACAAAGACGATTGTACATTGCTTTGGCCGCTCCCTCTCAACTACGGAGACGAGTTTAACGCGGTTTCCACCCCTCCCTATCAACCGCACCAGTGCACGCTTGCCGCGCCACAACGCCGACGCTGGACCCGTGAATCGTGAGCACCCAGCTATGACTTACCGCACTCGTGCAAAATAATAAAACACGGTAAATATATTACTTACACGTGCGTTTTGTTTTGCAAGCGGCGCGAAAAAAATTAAAAAGGGAATGCAACACGAGGACTTCCCAGGAGGTCACCCATCCTAGTACTACTCTCGCCCAAGCACGCTTAACTTCGGAGTTCTGATGGGATCCGGTGCTTTAGTGCTGGTATGATCGCATCCGACATGTTACCCCGGTCTTCGTCCCTTATCCTTGCCCCTCCCAGCTCCACTACAAAGACGATTGTACATTGCTTTGGCCGCTCCCTCTCAACTACGGAGACGAGTTTAACGCGGTTTC
>NW_021297497.1:0-3015 GCF_002162155.2 Triticum dicoccoides
CCGGCGCCGCGTGCCACCGGCGCCCTACGCCGCCACCGCGCCCGGCCGCGGCCTTCTCCGCCTCCCCGCGCCGGAATCCGGCCGGATCCGGCGAGATTCGGCCCGGATCTGACATCTCCGGTGAGTTCCACCTCTTTCCCCGCCATCTCCGGTGAGTCCCGCGCCGACGAACCTCGGTTTCCGCGCCCGTTGACTTTTACCTCGAGGTTGATTTTTCCACTAAGTCCCCAGTCTGCAATATTTTTAGGCATGTTCACCTTACCATATCTCATCACCCGTAGCTCCATTTTGGGCGTGTAACATATCAAATTGTTCGTCTCGGGGTCCTCTTCATTTCATTCCATTGCACCATGTTCATTTGAGTTCATATTGATGCCCTAAATGCTGTTGCAAGAGTGCTATGTAATGTTAGTTTCTGTTTCTTAACAGATTTTGGACATTTGTCATTTTTTCCATGATTAATGTGTGCCTACTATGAACTTGAGCCCTACATGTGTTTTGGGCTATGACATGCCATCTTTACAGGGGTGTATGCCATGTATTTTTGTGATCTTTGTGGTGACTAGCACAAGCATGCAAAGTAGCTCTTGTGATGTTGCTGATTTCAGGGACTTAGAATTCTTCTAAGCCATTTCCCTGATGATATTTTTATGCCTTGTATTCTTGTTGCTACAGAGTGATCCATACCTCTTTTGAGCATGTTCAGTAAGGATAATTTTGAGATATTGTTATGTTCTATCCATCCATGTCTTTGTTTGCAATTATGGAGTACCCTAGCATGACTCAATCTTGCTCACATTTTTCAATAAAATGTTCCTGGCAGATTGTTTACGTGTTAATCAATTTTGCCGGGGTTGTTGTAGTTTATTCTTGCTTGCTATGAGTTGGTTCTTGCCATGGTTAGCTTATTGATCATGTCTTCTTTCTGGGTGTATGCTTAGTTTGTCATGCAACGCCTTGTGGTGAGTGCACCGAGCTCACAAACATGCCTACGTAACTCTGTTTTTGCCATGTCCAGTTTTTCTGCTAAGTCTGAATCTGTTAACGAAAGTTGCTATGTTCACATGGGTGCCATTGTATTTTCTGATCCCTTTTGGCTTATGGTCAGTAAGGGACTTTTGTTATATGCTTTAATTAGTTTCATTCCATGCCTTGCTTTGCCATGATATGTTCCTGTAGCATGTTGTTATCTTACTCTAAACATTGCTTCCTGATATTAAATCCTGACATGTTGCTATTTTCACTAAGTCTGTGAACCTGTTATCTTTTGCACTTTTTCCATGCTTGTTTGAACCTGCTATGGTGTGAATTAGCCGTAGCTCAGTGTTCATCTTTTGTCAAGCATCTTGAATGGATCACTGTCATGTGCTTTGTTGCTATGTTAGAGTGCAGTTGGTTATTTTCTTGATGCATTCTAGATGACATCGTGCTGTTAATCGCAGAATAGTGCCATTATTGTTTTGCTTGCCATTTGCAAACCGTGCATCCGATTCCGGTGATCTTTATATCGATTTCGACTGAAATTCACTTATCTTTCCAGTGGCGCTCTTGGTTTGCCAAGTTGAGTCCTGGTTCAATCTTTTCCTTCCAAAGCACGCATATGCATTGCATATCACATCCCGCATATCATGCCATGTTTTGCATCATGTTGCTTGCGCATTGCACCGTGGTTGATCGTGGTTCCCTTTGCTTGTGTCTTGCTTTGGGTAGAGCCGAGAGACGAGTACGTGATCGAGGAACCCGTTGAGAATGCTTACGAGGATCTAGCTTACGTCAACCCGGAGAACTTTGCAGGCAAGATGACCATACCCTTGAAATCACTTCTATCTTTGCTTGCTAGTTGCTCGCTCTATTGCTATGCCTATGCCTCGATACCTACCACATTCTTTATCATGCCTCCCATATTGCCATGTCAAACCTCTAACCCACCTTGTCTAGCAAACTGTTGTTTGGCTATGTTACCGCTTTGCTCAGCCCCTCTTATAGCGTTGCTAGTTGCATGTGAATATTGGAGTTTGTTCCTTGTTGGAACATGTTTATTGTTGGGATATCACTACTATATCTTGTTTACTTTAATGCATCTATATACTTGGTAAAGGGTGGAAGGCTTGGCCTTATGCCTAGTGTTTTGTTCCACTCTTGCTGCCCTAGTTTCCGTCATACCAGTGTTATGTTCCTTGATTTTGCGTTCCTTACACGGTTGGGTTATAATGGGAACCCCTTGACAGTTCGCCTTGAATAAAACTCCTCCAGCAAGGCCCAACCTTGGTTTTACCATTTGCCACCTAGCCTTTTTCCCTTGGGTTCCGCGGACTCAAGGGTCATCTTTATTTTAACCCCCCGGGCCAGTGCTCCTCTGAGTGTTGGTCCAAACTGAGCTGCCTGTGGGGCCACCTCAGGGAAACTTGAGGGTTGGTTTTACTCGTAGCTAGTCTCATCCGGTGTTGCCCTGAGAACGAGATACGTGCGACTCCTATCGGGATTTGTCGGCACATCGGGTAGCTTTGCTGGTTTAGTTTTACCATTGTCGAGATGTCTTGTAACCGGGATTCCGAGTCTGATCGGGCCGTCCTGGGAGAAGGAATATCCTTCGTTGACCGTGAGAGCTTGTGATGGGCTAAGTTGGGACACCCCTGTAGGGATTTGAACTTTCGAAAGCCATGCCCATGGTTATGGGCAGATGGGAATTTGTTAATATCCGGTTGTAGAAAACTTGAAACTTAACTTAATTAAAATGGATCAATAGCGTGTGTAGTCGTCATGGTCTCTTTTCGGCGGAGTCCGGGAAGAGAACACGGTCTCGTGTTATGCTTGAGCGTAAGTAGTCTAGGATCACTTCTTGATCATAGATTCTCGAACGTGCTTTGTCTTCTCTTCTCGCTCTCTTTTGCGCATGTTAGCCACCATATATGCTAGTGCTTGCTGCAGCTCCACCTCACATACCCTTTGCCTACCCATAAGCTTAAATAGTCTTGATCGCGAGGGTGTGAGATTGCTGAGTCCCCGTGACTCACA
>NW_021297498.1:0-1028 GCF_002162155.2 Triticum dicoccoides
ATTATATACCTACTACTTGGGATGATTTGAATCTTGCCATGCGACATACTTTCGTCCCTGCTTATTATACTCGTGACATGATTAAGAAGTTGCAACACTTAAAACAAGGTAGTGAAACTGTAACAAAATATTATGATGATTTACAAACTACCTTGTTGCATTCCTCTTTAGAAGAAAGTGAAGATGATTTTATGGATAGATTTTGGGGAGGATTAAACCGTGATATTCAAGAGATACTAATTTATGAAGAGTGTTATCCTATGGACCATTTGTTTCATCTTGCTTGCAAAGCTGAACAGGAAATAAAACGACGTGTTGGCCACGAGGAGAACAAGCGCACGGTGCACATTCCAAGAGTTGATATGATTGTTCCTTCAACTACTAGGCATACTATGACAACCACATCCGTTGTTGTCAGGACTACATCACCTCCACCATGTGACACATCGCCCCCGAGAGTGGCTACATCATCTGAGTTCATCATAAGAGGTAATGACAAAGGTACTGATCTTCCATCTCTACATGAGAATGATGAATGCCTTGTCAATTTCAATGCACCATCTGATGAGCTACCCACTACTTTGATCACACCACCTATTTTAGAGGACTATGTTGATAATTTGACTTTGCCATGTGATCAAACAACTGAAATACCAACAATTTTGAGTGCACCCATTGAATTAACTATTGATGCAAAAGAACCAATGTTTAATCATTTTGATATGACCTCTAATCTTGGTGATGATTCTGTGTTGAATGACTTATTGCATGTTTGCTTATTTAAGCATGTTGTAGCATGTAAATTTGATGCAAGTAAGGTTTATTCACCAATGTTGGGATGGTTTAATGATGAACATTGTCAATCTTTTGAAATGAATAAGAGCTTCACTTATATGTGCAAACTGAGTTGCAATATTTTCATGCCTTCTACTTCTTGTGCTAATTTTTTGGCTTTAGATTTTATGAACTATGCAAGTTACTCATCTATTCATGTGTCATATATGCAAAAATCAAGGGAAGTAAAAATG
>NW_021297499.1:0-2615 GCF_002162155.2 Triticum dicoccoides
AAATTCAAAACCAAGTTTAAAGTCAAAATTCAAATTTTATCAAACATGAAACTAAAATGTTTGAGGTGTGGCAAATAGTCCCCGGATATTTTTCATGTTGAAATCATATTTTTATAATGTGTTTAAATGCTCTAAAAATAATAAAACAGGGGCTAGTTGTTTATTTTATAAAAAAAGTATATTACAAAAGAAAAGGTAAAGAAAAGGGGAAGCCCACAGGCCTAGACCACCTCCCAGCCCCGCTGAGCCTCGGGCCAGCCAGGCCGGCCCAACCCTGCACTCCCTCGGTCGCCTTTCTTCGCCACTGCTCACGCGACCGGGCGCCTGCGACCGAGCAGTCCCTGCCGGACCAGCTCGTCGGTGTCACCGCGGAGGCGATAAGGATGCCGCCCCCCTGCGGCGCTTCGGTCCCCTCCCCAACTTGCCCCCTCGCTCCCCACTCCGTCCTCCACTCTCCCTCTCCCCAGATCCCTTTCTCCCCTGCGCCCACCCGACGCGGCCGCTGCTGCCGCCTCGCCGTAACCATGGCCGACGACCTCCCCGAGCCAAGCGAAGACGTCGAGGAGCATCGTCGGCATCTCCTGCGTCTACTACAGCCAGCAGTGCGAGCTGGGAGGCGTTGCTTCCCTGGATCCTCGTCGTCTTCCACCTTCGGCACCGCCGCCGTCACCGCCTCATCGTCTCCACGGCCAGCGTCGTCCCTTTCGTCCGAGCTTGCGCCAGGAGCTCCACCTGCCTCCCCTGCTTCCCCTATGCGGATCCACTCGAGCTCGAAGCACCCACCTCGACCGAATCGTCCGTCTTCCTCGACTACGGCCGCTGCGGCCATCGCCGTCGATCTGCACCACCGGCGCCTCCCGGCCTCGCCGAGCTCGTCCACGGCTTCCCCAGGGTCAGCCGCCGCCCGTTCCCCTTCTCCCCGCCTCGGACTGCCGCTGTAGTCGCCGCCTCCTTCCTTACAGGAGCCCGCCCGAGCTTGGCCGTGCCTGCGAGCCGCCACTGCTGCTACTGGTGCGGCCTGCTACTGCTGCTGCAGCCCACGCACACCCAAAGCCACCCACGCCACGACGCCCCGTACTCCCGCTGGCGCGTCCGGCCACGCGCCGGCCGTCCCCTGGCCGCACGTTGTTGCTCTGCTGTTGGTGCTGACCGCTTGACGTTGTCGTCGCTGCTGCATGCTCTGCCTGATGCCAACGCTACTCCTGCCGTGCTACTTTGCTCTATGCTGCTCGCTGGTACTGCTCCCTACTGTTGTTGCCTTGCTCACTGATGCCGCTGCTTCGCCTCAACGCTGCTGTTGCGCTTCTTTACTGCTACTATTGGCTGGCCATGGCCAAGGCCATGGTCGAGTGTGTTGCGTGGTGTGTTCTGTGTGTGTGACCGGCCAGGATCAATTAGTTTAGGCTAATCTAGATTTAGGTTAACGATTGCTAGGTTAACTGCCAGCCAATGACAGTACCCCCCCTATTAGTTAATCTAATGTAATTAAAGTCTAGTTTAACCATAGACAATGACATATGGGACCCGCCTAAACTATTCATCCTTTGGCTATTCAATCTTTGACTAGGTCAACCCACCCCATTGGCCCCACTGGCATACTCATAGGCTAGAGTAACACTAGGTGACAAAAGTATTTATAGTTATTTTTTTCGAATTAAATTAAATCCAGTAATTACTAGAAAATATTTGAAACCTTAGAAATCATATAAAATAATCCGTAACTCGGTTGGAAAAACTTTGTACATGAAAGTTGCTCAGAACGACGAGACGAATTCGAATAAACAGTCCGTTCTTCCGCCACACACCCCTAGCATATCAAACACGCAACTTTTCCCCTTCGGTTCATCCGTCCGAAAACGCGAAACACCGGGGATACTTTCTTGGATGTTTCCCCCTTCGCCAGTATAGGCTAGTACTGCGTTAGGTCACCCCTAACCCCGCGTATTGCCTTGTTATATGTTGTGTTACTTTGATTGCTCTGTTATTTATGGTGTTCCCCCTCCGTTACTCCTTTCCGGTAGACCTCGAGACTGATGCTGCCCCTGTGATTGACTACGTCGACGATGACCCCTCCTTGCCAGAGCAACCAGGCAAGCCCCCCCTTTGATCATCCCGATATCGCCCATTCCTTTCTCTCATGCTTGCATTAGATTTTGCTACTGTTATTGTATGCTCCTATTCTGATGCATAGCCTGCTTTTGTATTTGCTGTTGTACCATACCTGCTTATCCTAAACTGCTTAGTATAGGTTGGTTAGTGATCCATCAGTGACCCCCACCTTGTCCTTGTTGCCCCTGCTTCATCATTGAAGACCCGATCAACGGGATTGAAGACCAGGCCCTGGCACCGCACATCACTTTCCCCTTAGTTGCTCGACACTGCTGGGTTACTATCGAGTGCCGAGGGTGAGACCTCTACAACACTTCTGATGTTAACCCTGTGGTGTAGCTATTCGGTCGTGGTCATCGAGGGTGATTCCGCCTTAACCACTTCCGATACGACTCTGTCGTGCAACCCCTCAAGTGTGAACCTCGGGGGTGATTCCTCTTACGCTCACCTTGATGATTACATCGAGTGAAATTCACCGGGGGTGATTCCTCGGGTTTTCCCCTTGA
>NW_021297500.1:0-1691 GCF_002162155.2 Triticum dicoccoides
AGGTAAAGATTTATATATAGGAAGTCCTGTTTCGGCCATCGGGACAAGTTTCGGGGTCATCGGTATTGTACCGGGACCACCGGAAGGGTCCCGGGGGCCCACCGGGTGGGGCCACCTGCCCCGGGGGGCCACATGGGCTATAGGGGGTGCGCCTTGGCCTACATGGGCCAAGGGCACCAGCCCCAAGAGGCCCATGCGCCTAGGGAACCCTAGAGGGAAGAGTCCTCAAAGGGGAAGGCACCTCCGAGGTGCCTTGGGGAGGATGGACTCCTCCCCCCCTCCTTAGCCGCACCCCTTTCTTGGAGTAGGGGGCAAGGCTGCGCCTCCCCCTTCTCCCCTGCCCCTATATATAGTGGAGGGGAGGGAGGGCATCCATACCTGAGCCCTTGGCGCCTCCCTCCCTCCCGTGACACCTCCTCCTCTCCCGTAGGTGCTTGGCGAAGCCCTGCAGGATTGCCACGCTCCTCCATCACCACCACGCCGTTGTGCTGCTGCTGGATGGAGTCTTCCTCAACCTCTCCCTCTCTCCTTGCTGGATCAAGGCGTGGGAGACATCGTCGAACTGTACGTGTGTTGAACGCGGAGGTGCCGTCCGTTCGACACTTGATCATCGGTGATCTGAATCACGACGAGTACGACTCCATCAACCCCGTTCACTTGAACGCTTCCGCTTAGCGATCTACAAGGGTATGTAGATGCACTCTCCTTCCCCTCGTTGCTAGTCTCTCCATAGATAGATCTTGGTGACACGTAGGAAAATTTTGAATTTCTGCTACGTTCCCCTACAGTGGCATCATGAGCTAGGTCTATTGCGTAGATTCTTTGCACGAGTAGAACACAAAGTAGTTGTGGGCATCGATATTGTTCAATATGCTTGCTGTTACTAGTCTTATCTTGATTCGGCGGCATCGTGGGATGAAGCGGCCCGGACCAACCTTACACGTACGCTTACGTGAGACCGGTTCCACCGACAAACATGCACTAGTTGCATAAGGTGGCTGGCGGGTGTCTGTCTCTCCCACTTTAGTCGGATCGGATTCGATGAAAAGGGTCCTTATGAAGGGTAAATAGCAATTGGCATATCACGTTGTGGTTCATGCGTAGGTAAGAAACGTTCTTGCTAGAAACCCATAGCAGCCACGTAAAACATGCAAACAACAATTAGAGGACGTCTAACTTGTTTTTGCAGGGTATGCTATGTGATGTGATATGGCCAAAAAGGGTGTGATGAATGATATATGTGATGTATGAGATTGATCATGTTCTTGTAATAGGAATCACGACTTGCATGTCGATGAGTATGACAACCGGCAGGAGCCATAGGAGTTGTCTTTATTTATTTGTGACCTGCGTGTCAACTTAAACGTCATGTAATTACTTTACTTTATTGCTAACCGTTAGCCATAGTAGTAGAAGTAATAGTTGGCGAGGCAACTTCATGAAGACACGATGATGGAGATCATGATGATGGAGATCATGGTGTCATGCCGGTGACGATGATGATCATGGAGCCCCGAAGATGGAGATCAAAAGGAGCAAAGTGATGATGGCCATATCATGTCACTATTTGATTGCATGTGATGTTTATCATGTTTATACATCTTATTTGCTTAGAACGACGGTAGTAAATAAGATGATCCCTTACAACAATTTCAAGAAGTGTTCTCCCCTAACTGTGCACCGTTGCGACA
>NW_021297501.1:0-1186 GCF_002162155.2 Triticum dicoccoides
ATTATAGATTCCTTTTCAGCAAGGTTATCCATTCACCCATGAGGAAATTGTAAGACTTATTCTACAAGTTGTTCCTGATGGATCCTTCGTGTTTCCAGAGTCTGATCTTCACATGAAGACCATGTCAATGCTATCTCGAAGCATGTCAATGGTACTCCGATTTGCACTAGGAACATTTGAAGCACGATGCTAGATTTTATTTATCATTTATCCTAACACCGTTGTATGAGTAATATCATGAGATTCCTCCCCCCTTACCTAAATGGTTTTCTACTTTATATCCTGTCATGGATATCTTGCTCTGCTTGTCCTTGGGAAGGATATACCCTCGAAATATGTGTTTAAACATATTTTCCTTTCCATTGTTCTGTTTAATCTGATGATCATATTTTCCTTCCATTGGTTTGTTTAAACCTTTTCTATGATCTATATGATATAAGCAGTAATAATCCACTGCTTGTGCAAACACCTCGATGTACAACTCTATCAGTAAGACCTTGTTACTATTGTTGATGACATTCCGGTAACCACCGATGGACGGGAACCTTGCCTATTGGTCCGCCTCGTTTCAACGAGCAGGAAAATGGTTCTCTTCGTCCCTCGCCCTTGGTACCAACGTTGTTGCCGACATAGCTGACATGGTACTCCCTGACATGCCTTGCTATCATGACCGTGCAAGATGTCACTGCTCCTATTATTAAAAAAAAAGAACCACATGGTGGGCCCATAACCCACAGTTTCACAGGATCGAAACCTGACTCTCCTGTACACCCCCTGTTCCCAAAGTTATTCCTCCTGCGTGGACTCGTACATAATTCATGAGCCACCTTTCGATGAGATCATCAATTCTGGCAATGAAAACAATAATTATTCCGTTGCTTGAAACCCCTTTCACCTTTTGACTAGGCATTGAACGATTGCCTGGCTGCCTGAAACTTCTTGTTGGACCTTCCAACTTTACTCTCGATGTGTTCTAATTGTTCAACTCGAGAGGTACTCATATGCTCATTCATGGGTTAATCCCGGGTTATTACCCTTATAGCATTCTGTCGTTTTCGATCTACCCCGTTACCTATTCGTAAATACGATGAAGATCCCGAAGAAAAGATGCCGACTTCATCATAAGGACCTGAAGCAGAGAAATGAAGACATCAATGTATTGGACCGGTTCTCTTCGAGAAGAGCA
>NW_021297502.1:0-895 GCF_002162155.2 Triticum dicoccoides
ACTACTCAGAAATAAAGAGAAGAAAAAATAAAGCAGAAAAGAAATAACTATATAAACAAATTACTCAAAAATAATTAGAAGAAAATAAATACTATTCAGAAATAAATAGAAGAAAAAAATAAAGCAGAAAAGGAATAACTATATAAAAAAATTACTCAAAAATAAATAGAAGAAAATAAATAATGCAGAAAAGAAAAAATATATATAAAGCAAAAAAATTCACAAAGAAACTAAATACAGCAAAAAAACTACTTAGAAATAAATAGAAGAAAAAATAAAGCAGAAAAGAAATAGCTATATAAAAAATTACTCAAAAATAAATAGAAGAAAATAAATAATGCAGAAAAGAAAAAAATTTAAAAAAATGTTGGGGCGCTGCCCGGTGGGCCTGCCAGACCTTGGGTGTGCAAATACATGCCCAGTAGGGCCAGGAGGCTCACAGGGCAGCACGCCCTAGTTAGGCCCAGAAGCCTGCTATATAGAGGAGTTCGAAAGGGCAGCCGCGGCTGGGTTTATAAACCAGTGCGGCTGCCCTTCGCTCGGTGAGGTGGGACTAAACGTAGCGCATTGCGGGTGGCAGCGCACGGGCGTTAGTACCGGTCGGTGACTCCAACCGGTACTAATGTATTGCCCTTTAGTACCGGTTGGAGCCACCAACCAGTACGAAAGGCCCTCATTTCCCGCCGCTTGGGCTGGCCAAAATTGGCCTTTAGTACCGGTTGGAGCCACCAACCGGTACTAAAAGCCCATCCTATATATACTACACTTATGAAAAATCAGTTATCGTCGCCACTAATTCGTTCCACTTCTTGCGCGCCCTCGCCGCCCCCGCCGCCCGTCGTCGTTGCCGCACGCCCCCGCCGCTCGTCGTCGTCGCCGCCCCCGCCGCGCCCGG
>NW_021297503.1:0-3236 GCF_002162155.2 Triticum dicoccoides
AGTCGACCCACTCTACCCCGGGGGCAGCTTCGACCCACTGGGCTTGGCTGACGATCCAGAGGCATTCGCGGAGCTCAAGGTGAAGGAAGTCAAGAACGGTCGCCTCGCCATGTTCTCTATGTTTGGCTTCTTCGTGCAGGCCATCGTCACCGGCAAGGGCCCACTCGAGAACCTCGCTGACCACCTCTCCGACCCTGTCAACAACAACGCATGGGCGTTTGCCACAAACTTTGTCCCCGGCAAGTGAGGCGTTGGCGCTCGCTAGCTGCGAGTTGTAGCCATATATCAAGGCAACTGCGGTGAACTGCACACATAATGGGTGGTTCAAATTGTAACATCATGGTGTAAATTACAAGGATCTTTGGGGAAATGGTTTGATCTGCCCGCTTGCTTCATGTCCTGGATGTAGCCTGTGTGTTGCTCCATGAGAAATGAGAACGATGAATACTTGGGCGTTACTTAGTCAGAGGTCCCTCTTCGTGATGGCAACTTATGCTCTCATTTTCTTATGGTCCATCGACCATCGTGATCATGCTGTCTGTTCGGAGAGCCCGTTTGCTTGTATGGTTGAACGCCGGCCAGCCCCAAAGTTGTACAAAGAGTCATTTTCGTTCAGTTTTACTAATGCATTGGCATGCAATGTTTCTGAAAGTTCGTGAAAAAACTGAGCACCCCTGAACCTAGGCTTGAAGTGTACTAGGGCAAAGGAATTCTGAAAGCATAGTGACAGCGTTCACTCTAGTGTTGTGAATGGCTCGGCAGATATTGCAGTGTATTTCTCCATGAAGTATGTGGATGGACGCATAGACGTATTTTATGGACAGGGATATATAGCTAGCTCTATAATTTTGCTTGTATTTTAGGGACATCTTTTATAAGGTTGTGCGGGGTGGATTGAGGCATGCAGCTACATGTATTTATGGACAGGAATTGCTAACTCTGTAATTTTGCATGGATAAATTAGTGAAGGACAGGAATTGCTAGCTCTGTAATTTTGCTTCTATTATGATGTTGTGTTATGACGCTCTTAAATATTTTCTTGCTCACATGTACGATAAACACGGTAAGAACTGTATCATGGCAAACTACTGTTTAGTTACCATTGTAGTTTAATAAACTGTAAGTGAACCTTGGGTGCTTATATGGCAACTCAAGTTAGGAACAGTTAGACAGATGAATATTACTCCCTCTGTTCCAAAACTATTGTCGTGGTTTTAGTTCAAATTTTAAACCAAAACCACTACAATAATTTTGGAACGGAGGGAGTACCTACAATAATTAGCATGTAGGGTTTCTACACTTCACGATATCTTGAACTAGTAAAGCGGTGATCGGCGCCTACTTCGGACCTCACAACAGACTATTACTGTGTAGTGGAAATGAATTATATCCTCGATTTTAAATAGTTTCAACACACTTTCTTTAGAGAACCAACCAGTGGATATATGGTTAGGAGGGTGGTGGTATCCCTAGCCCACCAGCAATCAAATCTCAGCTGATGCTTTGGTGTCTCATTAATGCAAACTATTGTTTCAGTAGGAGGTGACATTTCTGTCGATAGTTGAGTGCCCGTGGTGACTTCGTCAATCTTGAAACTCCACAACTCCAACCCATTTTTCAGTAGGCGTTGTGTCGTTGTGTGCGTCTACATTCGTAATCGCTATTTTTTAAGTATGTTCCTTAATGTCCTAATTAAATGACGTATGCGACAAGGACGTGGTTCAAAGGATGGTGGAGTGCATCGGTACAATGACAATGCACCCCTCGTGCTATGATGGATTAGCATCATTCTCTGCAATGCTCTGGTTTATTACTTAATACTTGCAGACGTTGGACATTATTCCAGTATACCAATCTTGCATATTTCAAGTCAATTTCACAAATATTTCATCTTTTTCCAGTAAAACATCTACAAATATTTTTGTGTGTTATATTTTGATCAGAATTGGCATTTACTTCAGCACATTCTTAAGAAATCAATTCTATTCATTTTTCTGAGTTATACCAGTGAGATATCATTGTTTAAAAATATGCACGGACAACCACAGGAAATGCAATTATTTCAATCAATATCATAAACATATCACAAGGTTTTGCACAAATTTCAATTATTCTAGTCATATTTCAATCAAATTTAATTAGTTTCCTGCATTTAAAACTCTTTTTTTACAAAATCATTTATAGATATCACAGATATTTCAATTATTCCAGTCATATTTGAATCATCTTCAGGATCAGTTTAGAGACATTTCACACAAAGTTCAATTATTTCAGTCATATACAAATTCATAAACATTTCATAAAGGTATCGAATATTTCATTGTTTACTTCTTTTTAAAAAAATATGCTTCATTAAAAATTGTAATATGAATGAAATAGTTAAAATAAAATGTGAAGTATTATTGAACATTTGTTAAGTTGATGTGACCACTGAAAAAATGTTGGAAAAGATGAAATTTCATTGGAATACTACTCCCTCCAATCCTATATAAACTTTGTGGTTTTAATTGAACTAAAACCACAAAAGTTATTTGGATCGCGGGAGGGGGGGGGGTATTTTAAAGTGAAAATTTGTTGCAAGATTATTGAAGCGATATTTGTAACCTATCGCAAGGAAGGAAATCGTGACACTTGATTTCGCATCTTTAATTTCTTAAGTCTTTGAAAAAATTTATACTTGTTTTTTTTACATTTTCAAAGTATTTGAATTGTTTTCGATTTGGTGTAAAAGTATTTTGAATGTTACAAAAATATTATTTTAAGTATGTTAGGTCTATTAATACGAAACCCCAAAAATCCATAATGCAACACATGCAATCGTGACACCACATGATCGATTGATCTCTTCATTGTTACGCTTCCCATGTCATATGTGTTTTTATTTTGTTGTATTTTGACCACTCTAGTTGCCTGTTGGTTTAACATGAAATGTTCCTATGCAATTTACTCTCTTTTGATTGATCATTGGATAACTTACTGAGTTGAATTTAAATGGTAAAAATAACATGGCCAATTTACAACTATCCACACCTTCGCAGAAACCTTAAGGGCCCTTTGATTCAAAGAAATTCCATAGAATTTTTGGAGGATTTAAATTCTTAGGAATTTTTCCTATGTTGGTCCCTCGGTTCACATGATTGGATCCCATAGGATTTTTTCCCTATGAAATCTTGTACTACATTTCATAGGAAATCTAATATCCACTCTGACCTCCTTTTACAATTCCTTTGTTTTTT
>NW_021297504.1:0-10756 GCF_002162155.2 Triticum dicoccoides
GAAGAGGCGGGACGCGTCTCCGGGGCGTGGCCCCCCCTCACGGACGGCGATGACACGGTAGTAGACGTTCTGCGGTAACGATGCGGCGTCAATACTAATAATACTCGGAGCGTGATAAAATCATGAGTTTTTTTGCACGACATGGGCACATGTGCTATAGGAACGATGGTATTTTTTCATAATTTTTGGTGATGGAGAAGTATCCGAAAAATTCCCTCTACGCGGATTGCCCTTCGCGCGTCTACGGCTGTGGCCGGCGGCCTCCGGGAGCTAGCATGCCGCCAAATCTTGCGTAGGCGGCCTCTCACAAGTCTGGAAGTGTTGTTGCAGTTGCAAACGCCCGGCACACGTGTCCGGGGTGTGCCCCCCTCACGGACGGCGCCGCCGCCGGCACCTGGAGGGGGGAAACGGACGCGTCGGGTCTACACGGAGGGGATCTTGCTGTGGGTCTGGCCCGGATGTTGCTCCAAAGTGTTCCTATGGGCTGACCTAACACAACCGGGTAGGGAGGACCACTGGTCAAAGCCCATCCGTGCAAAGTCAAAGGGCTAGATCACGTGGTCAAACGCTACAGGGTTAGGCGAGATGGGGGCACTGGGGGTAGCAATGCCACCGGATCATCGCACCGGGCCCTCATACATGCGGGGTGGTGTGGTGGCATGTCCGAAGAGGCGGCACGCGTCTCTGGGGCGTGGCCCCCCCTCACGGACGGCGATGACACGGTAGTAGACGTTCTGCGGTAACGATGCGGCTTCAATATTACTAAATACTCGGTGCGCGATAAAATCTTGATTTTTTTTTGCACGACGTGGGCACATGTGCTATAGGAACAATGGTATTTTTTCATAATTTTTGGTGATGGAGAAGTATCCGAAAAATTCCCTCTACGCAGATTGCCCTTCGCGCGTCTACGGCTATGGCCAGCAGCCTCCGGGGGCTAGCATGCCGCCAAATCTTGCGTAGGTGGCCTCTCACAAGTCTGGAAGTGTTGTGGCCGTTGCAAACGCCCGACACGCGTGTCCGGGGTGTGCCCCCCTCACGGACGGCGCCGCCGCCGGCACCTGGAGGGGGGAAACGGACGCGTCGGGTCTACACGGAGGGGATCTTGCTGTGGGTCTGGACCGGATGTTGCTCCAAAGTGTTCCTATGGGCTGACCTAACACAACCGGGTGGGGAGGTCCACTGGTCAAAGCCCGTCCGTTCAAAGTCAAAGGGCTAGATCCCGTGGTCAAACGCTACAGGGTTAGGCGGGACGAAGGCACAGGGGGGTAGCAATGCCACCGGAGCGTCGCACCGGGCCCTCATACATGTGGGGTGGTGTGGTGGCATGTCCGAAGAGGCGGGACGCGTCTCCGGGGCGTGCCCCCCTCACGGACGGCGATGACACGGTAGTAGACGTTCTGCAGTAACGATGGGGCGTCAATATTAATAATACTCAGAGCGTGATAAAATCATGAGTTTTTTTTGCACGACGTGGGCACATGTGCTATAGGAACGATGGTATTTTTTCATAATTTTTGGTGATGGAGAAGTATCCGAAAAATTCCCTCTACGCGGATTGCCCTTCGTGCGTCAACGGCTGTGGCCGGCGGACTCCGGGGCTAGCATGCCGCCAAATCTTGCGTAGGCAGCCTCTCACAAGTCTGGAAGTGTTGTGGCGGTTGCAAATGCCCGGCACGCGTGTCCGGGGTGTGCCCCCCTCACGGACGGCGCCGCCGCCGGCACGTGGAGGGGGGAAACGGACTCGGCGGGTCTACTCGGAAGGAATCTTGCTGTGGGTCTGGCCCGGATGTTGCTCCAAAGTGTTCCTATGGGCTGACCTAACACAACCGGGTGGGGAGGTCCACTGGTCAAAGCCCGTCCGTGCAAAGTCAAAGGGCTAGATCCCGTGGTCAAACGATACAGGGTTAGGCGGGACGGGGGCACTGGGGGTGGCAATGCCACCGGAGCGTCACACCGGGCCCTCATACATGCGGGATGGTGTGGTGGCATGTACGAAGAGGCGGGACGCGTCTCCGGGGCGTGGCCCCCCCTCACGGACGGCGATGACATGGTAGTAGACGTTCTGCGGTAACGATGCGGTGTCAATATTACTAAATACTCGCAGCATGATAAAATCATGAGTTTTTTGCACGACGTGGGCACATGTGCTATAGGAACGATGGTAATTTTTCATAATTTTTGGTGATGGTGAAGTATCCGAAAAATTCCCTCTATGCGGATTGCCCTTCGCGCGTCTACGGCTGTGGCCGGCGGCCTACGGGAGCTAGCATGCCGCCAAATCTTCCATAGGCGGCCTCTCACAAGTCTGTAAGTGTTGTGGCGGTTGCAAACGCCCGGCACGCGTGTCCGGGGTGTGCCCCCCCTCACGGACGGCGCCGCTGCCGGCACCTGGAGGGGGGAAACGGACGCGTCGTGTCTACACGGAGGGGATCTTGCTGTGGGTCTAGCCCGGATGTCGCTCCAAAGTGTTCCTATGGGCTGACCTAACACAACCGGATGGGGAGGTCCACTGGTCAAAGCTCGTCCGTGCAAAGTCAAAGGGCTAGATCCTGTGGTCAAACGCTACAGGGTTAGGCGGGACGGGGGCACTGGGGGTAGCAATGCCACCGGAGCATCGCATCGGGCCCTCATACATGCGGGGTGGTGTGGTGGCATGTCCGAAGAGGCGGGACGTGTCTCCGGGGCGTGGCCCCCCCTCACGGACGGCGATGACACGGTAGTAGACGTTCTGCGGTAACGATGCGGCGTCAATATTAATAATACTCGGAGCGCGATAAAATCATGAGTTTTTTTGCACGACGTGGGCACATGTGCTATAGGAACGATGGTATTTTTTCATAATTTTTGGTGATGGAGAAGTATCCGAAAAATTCCCTCTACGCCCCCTTCGTGCGTCTACGGCTGTGGCCGGCGGCCTCCGGGGGCTAGCATGCCGCCAAATCTTGCATAGGCGGCCTCTCACAAGTCTGGAAGTGTTGTTGCGGTTGCAAACGCCCAGCACGCGTGTCCGGGGTGTGCCCCCCTCACGGACGGCGCCGCCGCCGGCACCTGGAGGGGGGAAACAGACGCGTCGGGTCTACACGGAGGGGATCTTGCTGTGGATCTGGCCCGGATGTTGCTCCAAAGTGTTCCTATGGGATGACCTAGCACAACCGGGTGGGGAGGTCCACTGGTCAAAGCCCGTCCGTGCAAAGTCAAAGGGCTAGATCCCGTGGTCAAACGCTACAGGGTTAGGCAGGACGGAGGCACTGGGGTAGCAATGCCACCGGAGCGTCGCACCGGGCCCTCATACATGCGGGGTGGTGTGGTGGCATGTCCGAAGAGGCGGGACGCGTCTCCGGGGCGTGGCCCCCCCTCACGGACGGCGATGACACTGTAGTAGACTTCTGCAGTAACGATGCGGTGTCAATATTAATAATACTCAGAGCGTGATAAAATCATGAGTTTTTTTGCACGATGTGGGCACATGTGCTATAGGAACGATGGTATTTTTTCATAATTTTTGGTGATGGAGAAGTATCCGAAAAAATCCCTCTACGCAGATTGCCCTTCCCGCGTCTACGGCTGTGGCCGGCGGCCTCCGGGGGCTAGCATGCCGCCAAATCTTGCGTAGGCGGCCTCTCACAAGTCTGGAATTGTTGTGGCGGTTGCAAACGCCCGACACGCATGTCCGGGGTGTGCCCCCCTCACGAACGGTGTCGCCGCCGGCACCTGGAGGGGGGAAATGGACGCGTCAGGTATACACGGAGGGGATCTTGCTGTGGATCTGGCCCGGATGTTGCTCCAAAGTGTTCCTATGGGCTAACCTAACACAACCGAGCGGGGAGGTCCACTGGTCAAATCCCGTCCGTGCAAAGTCAAAGGGCTAGATCCCGTGGTCAAACGCTACAGGGTTAGGCGGGACGGGGGCACTGGGGGGTAGCAATGCCACCGGTGCGTCACACCGGGCCCTCATACATGCGGGGTGGTGTAGTGGCATGTCCGAAGAGGCGGGACGCGTCTTCGGGGCGTGCCCCCCCCCCTCACGGACGGCGATGACACGGTAGTAGACGTTCTGCGGTAACGATGCGGCGTTAATATTACTAAATACTCAGAGCGCGATAAAATCATGAGTTTTTTTGCACGACGTGGGCACATGTGCTATAGGAACGATGGTAATTTTTTATAATTTTTGGTGATGGAGAAGTATCCGAAAAATTCCCTCTACGCGGATTGCCCTTCGCGCGTCTACGGCTGTGGCCGGCGGCCTCCGGGGGCTAGCATGCCGCCAAATCTTGCGTAGGCGGCCTCTCACAAGTCTGGAAGTGTTGTGGCGGTTGCAAACGCCCGACACGCGTGTCCGGGGTGTGCCCCCCCCTCACGGACGGCGCCGCCGCCGGCACCTGGAGGGGGGAAACCGACTCGGCGGGTCTACTCGGAGGGGATCTTGCTGTGGGTCTGGCCCGGATGTTGCTCCAAAGTGTTATTATGGGCTGACCTAACACAACCGGGTGGGGAGGTCCACTGGTCAAAGCCCGTCCGTGCAAAGTCATAGGGCTAGATCCCGTGGTCAAATGCTACAGGGTTAGGCGGGACGGAGGCACCGGGGGTAGCAATGCCACCGGAGCATCGTACCGGGCCCTCATACATGCGGGGTGGTGTGGTGGCATGTCCGAAGAGGCGGGACGCGTCTCCGGGGCGTGGCCCCCCCTCACGGACAGCGATGACACGGTAGTAGATGTTCTGCGGTAACGATGCGGCGTCAATATTAATAATACTCGGAGCGCAATAAAATCATGAGTTTTTTGCACGATGTGGGCACATGTGCTATAGGAACGATGGTATTTTTTCATAATTTTTGGTGATGGAGAAGTATCCGAAAAATTCCCTCTACGCGGATTGCCCTTCGCGCGTCTACGGCTGTGGCCGGCGGCCTCCGGGGGCTAGCATGCCGCCAAATCTTGCGTAGGCGGCCTCTCACAAGTCTGGAAGTGTTGTGGCCGTTGCAAACGCCCGGCACGCATGTCCGGGGTGTGCCCCCCTCACGGACGGCGCCGCCGCCGGCACCTGGAGGGGGGAAACGGACGCGTCGGGTCTACACGGAGGGGATCTTGCTGTGGGTCTGGACCGGATGTTGCTCCAAAGTGTTCCTATGGGCTGACCTAACACAACCGGGTGGGGAGGTCCACTGGTCAAAGCCCGTCCGTTCAAAGTCAAAGGGCTAGATCCCGTGGTCAAACGCTACAGGGTTAGGCGGGACGGAGGCACTAGGGGGGTAGCAATGCCACCGGAGCGTCGCACCGGGCCCTCATACATGTGGGGTGGTGTGGTGGCATGTCCGAAGAGGCGGGACGCGTCTCCGGGGCGTGGCCCCCCCTCACGGACGGCGATGACACGGTAGTAGACGTTCTGCAGTAACGATGCGGCGTCAATATTAATAATACTCGGAGCGTGATAAAATCATGAGTTTTTTTGCACGACGTGGGCACATGTGCTATAGGAACGATGGTATTTTTTCATAATTTTTGGTGATGGAGAAGTATCCGAAAAATTCCCTCTACGCGGATTGCCCTTCGTGTGTCAATGGCTGTGGCCGGCGGACTCCGGGGCTAGCATGCCGCCAAATCTTGCGTAGGCAGCCTCTCACAAGTCTGGAAGTGTTGTGGCGGTTGCAAACGCCCGGCACGCGTGTCCGGGGTGTGCCCCCCCTCACGGACGGCGCCGCCGCCGGCACGTGGAGGGGGGAAACGGACTCGGCCGGTCTACTCGGAGGGGATCTTGCTGTGGGTCTGGCCTGGATGTTGCTCCAAAGTGTTCTTATGGGCTGACCTAACACAACCGGGTGGGGAGGTCCACTGGTCAAAGCCCATCCATGCAAAGTCAAAGGGCTAGATCCCGTGGTCAAACGCTACAGGGTTAGGCGGGACGGGGGCACTAGGGGGTAGCAATGCCACCGGAGCGTCGCACCGGGCCCTCATACATGCGGGGTGGTGTGGTGGCATGTCCGAAGAGGCGGGACGCGTCTCCGGGGCGTGGCCCCCCCTCACGGACGGCGATGACACGGTAGTAGACGTTCTGCGGTAACGATGCGGCGTCAATATTAATAATACTCGGAATGCGATAAAATCATGAGTTTTTTTGCACGACGTGGGCACATGTGCTATAGGAACGATGGTATTTTTTCATAATTTTTGGTGATGGAGAAGTATCTGAAAAATTCCCTCTACGCGGATTGCCCTTCGCGCGTCTACGGCTGTGGCCGGCGGCCTCCGGGGGCTAGTATGCCACCAAATCTTGCGTAGTAGGCCTCTCACAAGTCTGGAAGTGTTGTGGCGGTTGCAAACGCCCGGCACGCGTGTCCGGGGTGTGCCCCCCTCACGGACGGTGCCGCCTCCGGCACCTGGAGGGGGGAAACGGACGCGTCGGATCTACACGGAGGGATCTTGCTGTGGGTCTGGCCCGGATGTTGCTCCAAAGTGTTCCTATGGGCTGACCTAACACAACCGGGTGGGGAGGTCCACTGGTCAAAGCCCGTCCGTGCAAAGTCAAAGGGCTAGATCCCGTGGTCAAACGGTACAGGGTTAGGCGGGACGAGGGCACTGGGGGTGGCAATGCCACCGGAGCGTCACACCGGGCCCTCATACATGCGGGATGGTGTGGTGGCATGTCCGAAGAGGCGGGACGCGTCTCCGGGGCGTGGCCCCCCCTCACGGACGGCGATGACATGGTAGTAGACGTTCTGCGGTAACGATGCGGTGTCAATATTACTAAATACTCGCAGCGTGATAAAATCATGAGTTTTTTGCACGACGTGGGCACATGTGCTATAGGAACGATGGTAATTTTTCATAATTTTTGGTGATGGTGAAGTATCCGAAAAATTCCCTCTACGCGGATTGCCCTTCGCGCGTCTACGGCTGTGGCCGGCGGCCTACGGGGGCTAGCATGCCGCCAAATCTTCCGTAGGCGGCCTCTCACAAGTCTGTAAGTGTTGTGGCGGTTGCAAACGCCCGGCACGCGTGTCCGGGGTGTGCCCCCCCTCACGGACGGCGCCGCTGCCGGCACCTGGAGGGGGGAAACGGACGCGTCGGGTCTACACGGAGGGGATCTTGCTGTGGGTCTAGCCCGGATGTCGCTCCAAAGTGTTCCTATGGGCTGACCTAACACAACCGGATGGGGAGGTCCACTGGTCAAAGTTCGTCCGTGCAAAGTCAAAGGGCTAGATCCCGTGGTCAAACGCTACAGGGTTAGGCGGGACGGGGGCACTGGGGGTAGCAATGCCACCGGAGCGTCGCATCGGGCCCTCATACATTCGGGGTGGTGTGGTGGCATGTCCGAAGAGGCGGGACGTGTCTCCGGGGCGTGGCCCCCCTTCACGGACGGCGATGACACGGTAGTAGACGTTCTGCGGTAACGATGCGGCGTCAATATTAATAATACTCGTAGCGCGATAAAATCATGAGTTTTTTTGCACGACGTGGGCACATGTGCTATAGGAACGATGGTATTTTTTCATAATTTTTGGTGATGGACAAGTATCCGAAAAATTCCCTCTACGCCCCCTTCGCGCGTCTACGGCTGTGGCCGGCGGCCTACGGGGGCTAGCATGCCGCCAAATCTTGCGTAGGCGGCCTCTCACAAGTCTGGAAGTGTTGTTGCGGTTGCAAACGCCCAGCACGCGTGTCCGGGGTGTGCCCCCCTCACGGACGGCAGCGCCGCCGGCACCTGGAGGGGGGAAACGGACGCGTCGGGTCTACACGGAGGGGATCTTGCTGTGGATCTGGCCCGGATGTTGCTCCAAAGTGTTCCTATGGGATGACCTAGCACAACCGGGTGGGGAGGTCCACTGGTCAAAGCCCGGCCGTGCAAAGTCAAAGGGCTAGATCCCGTGGTCAAACGCTACAGGGTTAGGTGGGACGGAGGCACTGGGGGTAGCAATGCCACCGGAGCGTCGCACCGGGCCCTCATACATGCGGGGTGGTGTGGTGGCATGTCCGAAGAGGCGGGACGCGTCTCCGGGGCGTGGCCCCCCCTCACGGACGGCGATGACACTGTAGTAGACGTTCTGCAGTAACGATGCGGTGTCAATATTAATAATACTCAGAGCGTGATAAAATCATGAGTTTTTTTGCACGATGTGGGCACATGTGCTATAGGAACGATGGTATTTTTTCATAATTTTTGGTGATGGAGAAGTATCCGAAAAATTCCCTCTACGCGGATTGCCCTTCGCGCGTCTACGGCTGTGGCCGGCGGCCTCCGGGGGCTAGCATGCCGCCAAATCTTGCGTAGGCGGCCTCTCACAAGTCTGGAAGTGTTGTGGCGGTTGCAAACGCCCGGCACGCATGTCCGGGGTGTGCCCCCCTCACGAACGGTGTCGCCGCCAGCACCTGGAGGGGGGAAACGGACGCGTCAGGTATACACGGAGGGGATCTTGCTGTGGGTCTGGCCCGGATGTTGCTCCAAAGTGTTCCTATGGGCTAACCTAACACAACCGAGCGGGGAGGTCCACTGGTCAAAGCCCGTCCGTGCAAAGTCAAAGGGCTAGTCCCGTGGTCAAACGCTACAGGGTTAGGCGGGACGGGGGCACTGGGGGGTAGCAATGCCACCGGAGCGTCACACCGGGCCCTCATACATGCGGGGTGGTGTAGTGGCATGTCCGAAGAGGCGGGACGCGTCTTCGGGGCGTGGCCCCCCCTCACGGACGGCGATGACACGGTAGTAGACGTTCTGCGGTAACG
Source organism: Triticum dicoccoides (assembly GCF_002162155.2). Classification (NCBI taxonomy): domain Eukaryota; kingdom Viridiplantae; phylum Streptophyta; class Magnoliopsida; order Poales; family Poaceae; genus Triticum; species Triticum dicoccoides. Next base: position 8,724 of record NW_021297504.1, read on the forward strand.
ATGCGGCGTTAATATTACTAAATACTCAGAGCGCGATAAAATCATGAGTTTTTTTTGCACGACGTGGGCACATGTGCTATAGGAACGATGGTAATTTTTCATAATTTTTGGTGATGGAGAAGTATCCGAAAAATTCCCTCTACGCGGATTGCCCTTCGCGCGTCTACGGCTGTGGCCGGCGGCCTCCGGGGGCTAGCATGCCGCCAAATCTTGCGTAGGCAGCCTCTCACAAGTCTGGAAGTGTTGTTGCTGTTGCAAACGCCCGGCACGCGTGTCCGGGGTGTGCCCCCCTCACGGACGGCGCCGCCGCCGGCACCTGGAGGGGGGAAACGGACGCGTCGGGTCTACACGGAGGGGATCTTGCTGTGGGTCTGGCCCGGATGTGGCTCCCAAGTGTTCCTATGGGCTGACCTAGCACAACCGGGTGGGGAGGTCCACTGGTCAAAGCCCATACGTGCAAAGTCAAAGGGCTAGATCCCGTGGTCAAATGCTACAGGGTTAGGCGGGACGGAGGCACTGGGGGGGTAGCAATGCCACCGGAGCGTCGCACCGGGCCCTCATACATGCGGGGTGGTGTGGTGGCTTGTCCGAAGAGGCGGGACACGTCTCCGAGGCGTGGCCCCCCCTCACGGACGGCGATGACACGGTAGTAGATGTTCTGTAGTAACGATGCGGCGTAAATATTAATAATACTCGGAGCGCGATAAAATCATGAGTTTTTTTGCACGACGTGGGCACATGTGCTATAGGAACGATTGTATTTTTTCATAATTTTTGGTGATGGAGAAGTATCCGAAAAATTCCCTCTACACGGATTGCCCTTCGCGCGTCTACGGCTGTGGCCGGCGGCCTCCGGGGGCTAGTATGCCACCAAATCTTGCGTGGTAGGCCTCTCACAAGTCTGGAAGTGTTGTGGCGGTTGCAAACGCCCGGCACGCGTGTCCGGGGTGTGCCCCCCTCACGGACGGCGCCGCCGCCGCCACCTGGAGGGGGGAAACGGACGCGTCGGGTCTACACGGAGGGATCTTGCTGTGGGTCTGGCCCGGATGTTGCTCCAAAGTGTTCCTATGGGCTGACCTAACACAACCGGGTGGGGAGGTCCACTGGTCAAAGCCCGTCCGTGCAAAGTCAAAGGGCTAGATCCCGTGGTCAAACGCTACAGGGTTAGGCGGGACGGGGGCACTAGGGGGTAGCAATGCCACCGGAGCGTCACACCGGGCCCTCATACATGCGGGATGGTGTGGTGGCATGTCCGAAGAGGCGGGACGCGTCTCCGGGGCGTGGCCCCCCCTCACGGACGGCGATGACATGGTAGTAGACGTTTTGCGGTAACGATGCGGCGTCAATATTACTAAATACTCGCAGCGTGATAAAATCATGAGTTTTTTTGCACGACGTGGTGACATGAGGGGGGGCTAGCATGCCGCCAAATCTTGCGTAGGCGGCCTCTCACAAGTCTGTAAGTGTTGTGGCGGTTGCAAACGCCCGGCACGCGTGTCCGGGGTGTGCCCCCCTCACGGACGGCGCCGCTGCCGGCACGTGGAGGGGGGAAACGGACGCGTCGGGTCTACACGGAGGGGATCTTGCTGTGGGTCTAGCCCGGATGTCGCTCCAAAGTGTTCCTATGGGCTGACCTAACACAACCGGATGGGGAGGTCCACTGGTCAAAGCTCGTCCGTGCAAAGTCAAAGGGCTAGATCCTGTGGTCAAACGCTACAGGGTTAGGCGGGACGGGGGCACTGGGGGTAGCAATGCCACCGGAGCGTCGCACCGGGCCCTCATACATGCGGGGTGGTGTGGTGGCATGTCCGAAGAGGCGGGACGTGTCTCCGGGGCGTAGCCCCCCCTCACGGACGGCGATGACACGGTAGTAGACGTTCTGCGGTAACGATGCGGCGTCAATATTAATAATACTCGGAGCGCGATAAAATCATGAGTTTTTTTGCACGACGTGGGCACATGTGCTATAGGAACGATGGTATTTTTTCATAATTTTTGGTGATGGAGAAGTATCCGAAAAATTCCCTCTACGC
>NW_021297505.1:0-1193 GCF_002162155.2 Triticum dicoccoides
CGAGTTCACTACGGGTTTGAAAGATTTCCTCGTAGTGGCTAATGCGAACAAGCAGAAGGGTTTTGTTATCTGTCCATGTGTTGAATGTAAGAATCAGAAGGGTTACTCTTCCTCAAGAGAAGTTCACCTGCACCTGCTTCGGCACGGTTTCATGCCAAGCTATAATTGTTGGACCAAGCATGGAGAAAGAGGGGTTATAATGGAAGAAGATGAAGAAGGGGATGATTTCATCGATGAAAGCTATCTTGCTCATTTCGGTGATACTTTCATGGAGGATGCTGAAGGTGAAGGGGAAGGTGAAGGGGAAGGTGAAGGTGAAGAAGAGGCACGTGATGAGACCGTTGATGATCTTGGTCGGACCATTGCTGATGCACGGAGACGCTGCGAAACTGAAAAGGAGAGGGAGAATTTGGATCGCATGTTAGAGGATCACAGAAAGTCGTTGTACCCCGAATGCGATGATGGTCTGAAAAAGCTGGGCTGCACACTGGATTTGCTGAAATGGAAGGCACAGGCAGGTGTAGCTGACTCGGCATTTGAAAACTTGCTGAAAATGTGTGTACTAACGCGCGCGACTCTCTTTCTTATTTTAGCCCTCGGCCGGATCGTCGAAACAATCGAGTACGTCATCAAAGCGTGGCGCAACCAAGACGATGAAACAAGGAGAAACATGCACCATCGAGGTTGTCGACAGTGCAACCGGCAGGCCGCTGGAGCCCCGCAAGAACGCCACCAAGTTTGTCAACCAATGCGGAGCCATTGTTAGAGACAACATCTCGATCACCGTCCAGGAGTGGAATAAGCCAAAGAAGGCACGAATTGCTGGTTTCACTTTTGTCGATAAGAGAACAAAAAAAGATTGCTTCAAGAAGCTTATGGAACATTTCGTTCTACCTCCGGAATACAACAAATTCGATGAGGAGGGTAACAAGATTGAGGAAAACAAGGAGAGGAGGAGGCTAGTCAAACAGTTCGCTCTTCATAAGATGGCCGACGCATTCCGGAAATTCAAGCAAAATCTAGCCCATGACTTTGTCAAGCAGAACAAGACTCCGGATTTCAAAGGACAATATGAGAAACTGAAACATGATTGGCCAGAATTTGTGAAGCAAAAGAAATCGGAGCAGTTCATTCAAATATCGAAAAAAATAAGGAAAATGCGGCTAAGAAGGAGTACAATCATATTATGGGGC
>NW_021297506.1:0-2505 GCF_002162155.2 Triticum dicoccoides
GTGAAGACGGTCTTCTTAGTAACTGATCATCCTCAGCCAAAACTCACGCCCATTAGCCATGTGCATTTCCCGTACCGCAAATCAAACACTTGGCTGCTTATTCATGTTTGAGCATCGATCGGTCTCCTCGTGAGAATCTTATGTTGTGATTTTCTTCCTAGCACCTACCTGGGGAGTGCCCAACCCACTAGACATGCCTAGGCCGCCCAGAACACATGGCAACGCCACGGTCACGCGGTGACCACGCGGCGGGCATGCGAGATTACGTGCTCTAGAGTTGGGGCCCTCGGCCACCGTCCAAACCTCGATGTCTCGCCATCAAACCATGTATTTCTGATTAAATAGATACTTATTTACCTAGAAATGATTTTTGGAAAAAATAAAGAGCAAACTATGAGGCAGCTGCAGTTCAAATTTGATCCGTTTCCAACTGAATCGACGACAGTTTGCCTTTTTCACCAGAGGTGGATCAAAACTTTTTTCACCAAACCATTTTGTCAATTGTGCATTATATATGGCCTAGTATTTTATAAAATTGATTTGGTCCATTTTTGCAACAATTATTTGGTAGTTCCTTCACAAAAAAACCTCCTTTTGGGCACTCGGGAAATTAAAAATGAATTTTCCGTGCAAAGAAAATGAAAACTTCCTTAGGCAACATTGTTTCGAATTCCAAGATGTGCCCTTGTGCACAATATGAGATCATTTGAACAAACTATGCCATGAATGTGGCCATAAGATTGATCATTTGGCTTGATAGCCGAGAATCTTCACACGTGATAGCTCGTTTCTGAGAACACTTTTTTAAAATAATTGCCGTATTGCAAGTTTGTTATTTTTCCTGGGAACTTGGCCACATATAATGACACAACGCGAAGGTTTCCTAATTATTTGAATTTTTTATGCCCGTTTCAAAATGCGGTCAAAACAGCGGGAATGACCGTTCCTAGCTAGTGGTTGAATCTTGGAATTTTTTTTGGTGTTTCTCTGATTAAATAGATACTTATGTACCTAGAAATGATTTTTGGAAAAAATAAATAGCAAACTATGAGACAGTTGCAGTTCAAATTTGACCCGCTTCCAGCTGAATCAGCATAAATTAGTCTTTTTCACGAGAGGTGGATCAAAAAATTTTACACCCAACCATTTGGTCAATTGTGCATTAAATATGGCCTAGTATTTTATAAAAATGATTTGGTCCAATTTTGCAACAATTATTTGGTAGGTCCTTCACAAAAAAACCTCATTTGGGGTAATCGAAAAATGAAAAATGGTTTTTCCGTGCACAGAAAATGAAAACTTTCTTAGGCAACATTGTTTGCCATTCCAAGATGCACCCTTTTGCACAATATGAGATCATTTGAACAAACTATGCCAAAAATGTGGCCATAAGATTGATCATTTGGCTTGATAGCCATGAATCTTCACACATGATAGCTCGTGCCTGAGAACACTTTTTAAAAATAATTTCCGTATTGCAAGTTTGTTATTTTTCCTAGGAACTTGGCCACATATAATGACACAATGCGAAGGTTCCCAATTATTTGAATTTTTTTGAATTTTTTATGCCCGTTTCAAAATGCGGTCAAAACGGAGGGAATGACCGTTCCTAGCTAGTGGTTGAATCTTGGAATTTTTTTGGTGTTTCTCTGATTAAATAGATACTTATGTACCTAGAAATGATTTTTGGAAAAAATAAATAGAAAACTATGAGGCAGCTGCAGTTCAAATTTGACCCGCTTCCAACTGAATCGGCATAAATTTGTCTTTTTCACGAGAGGTGGATTAAAACTTTTTACACCCAACCATTTGGTCAATTGTGCATTAAATATGGCCTAGTATTTTATATAAATGATTTGGTCCAATTTTGCAACAATTATTTGGTAGGTCCTTCACAAAAAACCTCATTTGGGGCAATCGAAAAATGGAAAATGGTTTTTCCGTGCACAGAAAATGAAAACTTTCTTAGGTAACATTGTTTGCCATTCCAAGATGCACCCTTTTGCACAATATGAGATCATTTGAACAAACTATGCCAAGAATGTGACCATAAGATTGATTATTTGGCTTGATAGCCATGAATCTTCACACGTGATAGCTCGTTTCTGAGAACACTTTTTTAAAATAATTGCCGTATTGCAAGTTTGTTATTTTTCCTGGGAACTTGGCCACATATAATGACACAACGTGAAGGTTTCCCAATTATTTGAATTTTTTATGCCCGTTTCAAAATGCGGTCAAAACAGCGGGAATGACCGTTCCTAGCTAGTGGTTGAATCTTGGATTTTTTTTGGTGTTTCTCTGATTAAATAGATACTTATGTACCTAGAAATGACTTTTGGAAAAAATAAATAGCAAACTATGATGCAGCTGCAGTTCAAATTTGACCCGCTTCCAACTGAATCGGCATAAATTTGTCTTTTTCACGAGAGGTGGATCAAAACTTTTTACACCCAACCATTTGGTCAATTGTGCATTAAATATGGCCTAGTATTTTATAAAAAT
>NW_021297507.1:0-2704 GCF_002162155.2 Triticum dicoccoides
GATAACTTCAACAAAACATGATCATCTCATACAACAACTTATATCTCATCACGTCTTGACCATATCACATCACAACATGCCCTGCAAAAACAAGTTCGACGTCCTCTACTTTGTTGTTGCAAGTTTTACGTGGCTGCTACGGGCTGAGAAAGAACCGTTCTTACCTACGCATCAAAACCACAACGATAGTTCGTCAAGTTGGTGCTGTTTTAACCTTCTCAAGGACCGGGCGTAGCCACACTCGGTTCAACTAAAGTTGGAGAAACTGACACCCGCTAGTCACCTGTGTGCAAAGCACGGCGGTAAAACCAGTCTCACGTAAGCGTACGCGTAATGTCGGTCCGGGCCACTTCATCCAACAATATCGCCGAACCAAAGTATGACATGCTGGTAAGCAGTATGACTTGTATCGCCCACAACTCACTTGTGTTCTACTCGTGCATATAACATCAACGCATAAAACCTAGGCTCGGATGCCACTGTTGGGGAACGTAGTAATTTCAAAATTTTCCTACGCACACGCAAGATCATGGTGATGACATAGCAACGAGAGGGGATAGTGTTGTCTACGTACCCTCGTAGACCGTTAAGCGGAAGCGTTATGACAACGCGGTTGATGTAGTCGTACGTCTTCACGATCCGACCGATCCAAGCACCGAACGTACGGCACCTCCGTGTTCAGCACACGTTCAGCTCGATGACGTTCCCCGGACTCTGATCCAGCAAAGTGGCGGGGATGAGTTCCGTGAGCACGACGGTGTGGTGACGATGATGATGCTCTACCGGCGCAGGGCTTCGCCTAAACTCCGCGACGATATGACCGAGGTGGAATATGGTGGAGGGGAGCACCGCACACGGCTAAGGAACGATCCGTAGATCAACTTGTGTATCATGGGGTGCCCCCCTGCCCCCGTATATAAAGGAGCAAGGGGGGAGGAGGCCGGCCCTAGGACGGGGCGCGCCAAGTGTGGAGTCCTACTAGGACTCCCTAGTCCTAGTAGGATTCCACCTCCCTTGTTGGAGTAGGAGAAGGGGAAAGAGGGGGAGAGGAAGAAGGAAAGGGGGCTGCACCCCTTGTCCAATTCGGACCAGAGGGGGGGCGCAGGCCTCCTTCCTTTTGGCCTCTCTCCTCTATTCCCGTATGACCCAATAAGGCCCATATACTCCCCAGCGAATTCCCGTAACTCTCCGGTACTCCGAAAAATACCCGAGTCACTCGGAACCTTTCCGAACTCCGAATATAGTCGTCCAATATATCGATCTTTACGTCTCGACCATTTCGAGACTCCTCATCATGTACCCGATCTCATCCAGGACTCCGAACTCCTTCGGTACATCAAAACTCATAAACTCATAATATAACTGTCATTCGAAACCTTAAGCGTGCGGACCCTACGGGTTCGAGAACTATGTAGACATGACCTAGAACTGTTTCCGGTCAATAACCAATAGTGTAACCTGGATGTTCATATTGGCTCCTACATATTCTACGAAGATCTTTATCGGTCAAACCGCATAACAACATACGTTGTTCCCTTTGTCATCGGTATGTTACTTGCCCGAGATTCGATCGTCGGTATCCAATACCTAGTTCAATCTCGTTACCGGCAAGTCTCTTTACTCATTCCGTAATACATCATCCCACAACTAACTCATTAGTTGCAATGCTTGCAAGGCTTTAAGTGATGTGTATTACCGAGAGGGCCCAGAGATACCTCTCCGACAATCGGAGTGACAAAACCTAATCTCGAAATACGCCAACCCAACATGTACCTTCGGAGACACCTGTAGAGCACCTTTATAATCACCCAGTTACGTTGTGACGTTTGGTAGCACACAAAGTGTTCCTCTGGTAAACGGGAGTTGCATAATCTCATAGTCACAGGAACATGTATAAGTCATGAAGAAAGCAGTAGCAACATACTAAACGATTGTGTGCTAAGCTAATGGAATGGGTCAAGTCAATCACATCATTCTCCTAATGATGTGATCCCGTTAATCAAATGACAACTATTTTATCCATTGCTAGGAAACTTAACCATCTTTGATTCACGAGCTAGTCAAGTAGAGGCATACTAGTGACACTATGTTTGTCTATGTATTCACACATGTATTATGTTTCCGGTTAATATAATTCTAGCATGAATAATAAAATTTATCATGAAATAAGGAAATAAATAATAACTTTATTATTGCCTCTAGGGCATATTTCCTTCAGTTGTTTCCCACACGGAGGAGTACGAGGGTTTACTGGTTCGTCAGCCTTCACCAGAGAATAACAACATGTGTGGGTGAGTAGAGGGATGGCTAGGCCAGCGATGGGAGTACGGTGGGGCCGTGAGGCCTGCGTGGCAGCATAGCCGGCCGCGGGAGGAGGGAGCAGGCAGTCCCGCCGGCGCTTGTTTGAGCGGCTGGAGCAAGAAGAGCAGAGATTGAAGAAGCACGACAGCCGTTGGATGGACATCCAACAGTCACTGCTCTCGTGTGTGGACTAAGTTTTTTTTTTGAGAATCGTGTGTTGACTAAGTTGACAGGGCGTTGCGTGTGCGTCAACCTTTTTTTTATGAAATCATACGCGTCAACCTGTAGTAGGCGCACAAGTCAGCCTCAAATCTATGGAAAACAGCATACAGCCCATCTGCCATTATTTCTAATAATGTACAGCCCATTTGCTAATTCTTAAGATTTTTTTGGAGCCCATCTT
>NW_021297508.1:0-2704 GCF_002162155.2 Triticum dicoccoides
GATAACTTCAACAAAACATGATCATCTCATACAACAACTTATATCTCATCACGTCTTGACCATATCACATCACAACATGCCCTGCAAAAACAAGTTCGACGTCCTCTACTTTGTTGTTGCAAGTTTTACGTGGCTGCTACGGGCTGAGAAAGAACCGTTCTTACCTACGCATCAAAACCACAACGATAGTTCGTCAAGTTGGTGCTGTTTTAACCTTCTCAAGGACCGGGCGTAGCCACACTCGGTTCAACTAAAGTTGGAGAAACTGACACCCGCTAGTCACCTGTGTGCAAAGCACGGCGGTAAAACCAGTCTCACGTAAGCGTACGCGTAATGTCGGTCCGGGCCACTTCATCCAACAATATCGCCGAACCAAAGTATGACATGCTGGTAAGCAGTATGACTTGTATCGCCCACAACTCACTTGTGTTCTACTCGTGCATATAACATCAACGCATAAAACCTAGGCTCGGATGCCACTGTTGGGGAACGTAGTAATTTCAAAATTTTCCTACGCACACGCAAGATCATGGTGATGACATAGCAACGAGAGGGGATAGTGTTGTCTACGTACCCTCGTAGACCGTTAAGCGGAAGCGTTATGACAACGCGGTTGATGTAGTCGTACGTCTTCACGATCCGACCGATCCAAGCACCGAACGTACGGCACCTCCGTGTTCAGCACACGTTCAGCTCGATGACGTTCCCCGGACTCTGATCCAGCAAAGTGGCGGGGATGAGTTCCGTGAGCACGACGGTGTGGTGACGATGATGATGCTCTACCGGCGCAGGGCTTCGCCTAAACTCCGCGACGATATGACCGAGGTGGAATATGGTGGAGGGGAGCACCGCACACGGCTAAGGAACGATCCGTAGATCAACTTGTGTATCATGGGGTGCCCCCCTGCCCCCGTATATAAAGGAGCAAGGGGGGAGGAGGCCGGCCCTAGGACGGGGCGCGCCAAGTGTGGAGTCCTACTAGGACTCCCTAGTCCTAGTAGGATTCCACCTCCCTTGTTGGAGTAGGAGAAGGGGAAAGAGGGGGAGAGGAAGAAGGAAAGGGGGCTGCACCCCTTGTCCAATTCGGACCAGAGGGGGGGCGCAGGCCTCCTTCCTTTTGGCCTCTCTCCTCTATTCCCGTATGACCCAATAAGGCCCATATACTCCCCAGCGAATTCCCGTAACTCTCCGGTACTCCAAAAAATACCCGAGTCACTCGGAACCTTTCCGAACTCCGAATATAGTCGTCCAATATATCGATCTTTACGTCTCGACCATTTCGAGACTCCTCATCATGTACCCGATCTCATCCAGGACTCCGAACTCCTTCGGTACATCAAAACTCATAAACTCATAATATAACTGTCATTCGAAACCTTAAGCGTGCGGACCCTACGGGTTCGAGAACTATGTAGACATGACCTAGAACTGTTTCCGGTCAATAACCAATAGTGTAACCTGGATGTTCATATTGGCTCCTACATATTCTACGAAGATCTTTATCGGTCAAACCGCATAACAACATACGTTGTTCCCTTTGTCATCGGTATGTTACTTGCCCGAGATTCGATCGTCGGTATCCTATACCTAGTTCAATCTCGTTACCGGCAAGTCTCTTTACTCATTCCGTAATACATCATCCCACAACTAACTCATTAGTTGCAATGCTTGCAAGGCTTTAAGTGATGTGTATTACCGAGAGGGCCCAGAGATACCTCTCCGACAATCGGAGTGACAAAACCTAATCTCGAAATACGCCAACCCAACATGTACCTTCGGAGACACCTGTAGAGCACCTTTATAATCACCCAGTTACGTTGTGACGTTTGGTAGCACACAAAGTGTTCCTCTGGTAAACGGGAGTTGCATAATCTCATAGTCACAGGAACATGTATAAGTCATGAAGAAAGCAGTAGCAACATACTAAACGATTGTGTGCTAAGCTAATGGAATGGGTCAAGTCAATCACATCATTCTCCTAATGATGTGATCCCGTTAATCAAATGACAACTATTTTATCCATTGCTAGGAAACTTAACCATCTTTGATTCACGAGCTAGTCAAGTAGAGGCATACTAGTGACACTATGTTTGTCTATGTATTCACACATGTATTATGTTTCCGGTTAATATAATTCTAGCATGAATAATAAAATTTATCATGAAATAAGGAAATAAATAATAACTTTATTATTGCCTCTAGGGCATATTTCCTTCAGTTGTTTCCCACACGGAGGAGTACGAGGGTTTACTGGTTCGTCAGCCTTCACCAGAGAATAACAACATGTGTGGGTGAGTAGAGGGATGGCTAGGCCAGCGATGGGAGTACGGTGGGGCCGTGAGGCCTGCGTGGCAGCATAGCCGGCCGCGGGAGGAGGGAGCAGGCAGTCCCGCCGGCGCTTGTTTGAGCGGCTGGAGCAAGAAGAGCAGAGATTGAAGAAGCACGACAGCCGTTGGATGGACATCCAACAGTCACTGCTCTCGTGTGTGGACTAAGTTTTTTTTTTGAGAATCGTGTGTTGACTAAGTTGACAGGGCGTTGCGTGTGCGTCAACCTTTTTTTTATGAAATCATACGCGTCAACCTGTAGTAGGCGCACAAGTCAGCCTCAAATCTATGGAAAACAGCATACAGCCCATCTGCCATTATTTCTAATAATGTACAGCCCATTTGCTAATTCTTAAGATTTTTTTGGAGCCCATCTT
>NW_021297509.1:0-1359 GCF_002162155.2 Triticum dicoccoides
ATAGCTATTATTATAAGAGAACTCAGCATACGGAAGAGATTCCTCCCATTTCTTGCCGAAGGAAATAACACAAGCTCGAAGCATGTCTTCGAGAACTTGGTTGACACGTTCAACTTGCCCTTGTGACTGAGGATGAAAAGCAGTGCTGAAAGACAGATGAGTGCCCATAGCTTCTTGGAAACTTGCCCAGAATCTTGAAGTGAATAAACTGCCACGGTCCGAACTGATAACCAATGGAATACCGTGAAGCGAGACAATTCTGGTCATGTAGAGGTTTGCCAGCTGACTAGCAGTGATCGTTTCCTTGACAGCCAGAAAATGTGCAACTTTAGAAAGTCGGTCAATGACGACAAGAATAGCATCATTGCCTTTCTGCGATTTGGGGAATCCAGTAACGAAGTCCATCTCGACATGGTCCCATTTCCATTCCGGAATAGATATAGGTTGCAGAGTTCCAGCAGGCCTTTGATGTTCTGCTTTGACACGACGACAAACGTCACATTCAGCAACATAACGAGCAATGTCTTGCTTCATGTTAGACCACCAGAATCTCTGGCGGATGTCTTGATACATCTTCGTACTACCAGGATGGATACAAAGAGGCGTATCATGAGCTTCTTTCATAACCTCCTGGGTCATATTCAGGTTTTCCTTCTTACACGGCACCACTAGGCGGACTTTGAAGTACAAGGCGCCATCATCGGCAATGGTGAAGGACGAGGAACCTCCTTCTTTGAGGTCTTGCTTAATCTTGTAGACTTCAGAGTCAAATCCCTGCATTGTCTTTATGGTGCCCACGAGATCGGGTTCAACAGCCAGGGTATAGAGGGAACCCTGGGAAACAACACGGAGATTCATCTTGCGGAACTCCGGAGGAGGGGGAGCGAGTGCACCCGGAGGTACAATATGGAGGTTTAGCTTTCTGAACTCTTCAACAAGTGAGGGCTGAACTTTGTGAACCTGGAGGTGGTTGCAGTAAGACTTGCGGCTCAAGGCATCAGCCATTACATTAGCCTTGCCTGGTGTATAGGAAATACCCAAATCAAAGTCTGCAACAGTCTCCATCCATCTCTGCTGACGGAGGTTCAGGTCTGGCTGAGTAAACAGATACTTCAGACTTTGATGGTCGGTGAAGATCTCGCAACGATTACCGAGAAGGTAATGTCGCCACTGTTTCAGTGAATGGATAACAGCAGCAAGCTCGAGGTCGTGAACTGGGTAGTTCTCTTCGTGAGGGCGCAATTGCCGAGAGGCATAAGCAACCACTTTGCGCTCTTGCATTAGGACACAGCCTAGTCCTTGACGGGAAGCGTCGCAGTAAATGACGAAGTCCTTCTTAGTATCAGGAGGAGCTAGTAC
>NW_021297510.1:0-1048 GCF_002162155.2 Triticum dicoccoides
CTCACAGATACTTCCAAAACCAGTTTGCAGGTGCCTATGTTACCGTGCAGATGACGCAACCAAGCTCAAGGAGGAGCTCGATGAAGATCTTGCCCTTTGTGTTGTTTCGTTCTAGTTGATCAGTAGTGGAGCCCAGTTGGGGTCGATCGGGGACCTTTGTCGCATTTGGGGTTCTTCTTTTATTTTGGTTCCGTAGTCGGACCTTGATTGTATCTGGATGATGTAATGCTTTATTCATGTAATTGTGTGAAGTGGCGATTGTAAGCCAACTATGTATCTCTTGCCCTTATGTATTACATGGGTTGTGTGAAGATTACCTCACTTGCGACATTGCTTTCAATGCGGTTATGCCTCTAAGTCGTGCTTCGACACGTGGGAGATATAGCCGCATCGAGGGCGTTACAAGTTGGTATCAGAGCCTTCCCCGACCTTAGGAGCCCCATTGCTTGATCGTTTTTAGCGGCCAAGTTTGAGTCTAGAAAAAAATATTTTGAGTCATTTAGGATTTTATATATCGGAGAGTTAGGAATTCTTTTTACTTCCCAGTCTCTTCATCGCTCTGGTAAGGCATCCTGACGTAGAGTTTTGACTCTTCTCTTCTCAAATTTCACTAAATTTTTTTTTAGGATCACGCGGGTATCTTGGAATCGTTCCGATGGTTTTATGACGAGAACATTGTCTTGGTGCCTCCTGTCAGGGGTTTTGTGGAAGTGTCCCGGGGAGTTGAGCTCTGAGGTGTTGTCATCATAATTTTATCGTTGCAATTCTGGAATACCTGAGTTTAGTACGCCGACATCGAAAATCTCTTTTATGCAGTTCGTTGGTGAGATAACCTCGACGCCACCCAGTACTGGGGCGGGAGTTCGGGAGTATCGCCATAACTTGTATAACGGATGCTTTTCGAAGGTTGAGGTAGATGATTTCCGAAGGTTTCTTGGTTATGTGTTGAAGGATGGATACAGCTGGATGTAGGATTTGCTAGTTTGGGTGAGATATTATGCTTCCCCTGTATCCCCAACACCTGATTGCATAACCGGAAAATTTCGGG
>NW_021297511.1:0-1540 GCF_002162155.2 Triticum dicoccoides
CAAAACAATTGCCTCCTTATGAAATTTGCCTTCAAGCTTCTCCAAAAACAAGACTTGCCTTGGGTAAATTGGTTCTTCCAACACTACTCTCTCGACTTCGAAAAGAAACCTCACAACCCCTCCTACCTTTGGAAAATCGTAAACAAACAGCTTAGCCCCCTACGCAATATATCCTTTGTCCTCACCAACAATGGTACTTCCACCTTCTTCTGGCTAGACGCTTGGCTTCTTCCGACACCGCTTGCAGATACCTACCCACACCTCTTCTCCCACTCCACCTCACCCTCGGTCCTGGTATCACATGTCATGCATAATGGTTTACTCGCTACTCTGTGGAACCGCCTAACAATTGTTGCTTCTGTAGAGCTCGCGTCTATTTTGTCTCTATTGCAGGATGTTGCCACCAATGACGCGCCCGACAACAGGTTCCTCAACCACGGCTCCTCCTTCTCCTCGAGGTGCGCCTACTCGCTGCTCTCCTCCGACCACGAGATTGATCTCAACGTAGGGTACATTTGGAGCTCCAAGGCACCTATCAAGGTCAAGATCTTCGGTTGGCTTCTCTGTAGTTACAGGTTGAGCACGATGGCCAACTTACACCGTAAGACCATCACCTCCGACTCCGTCTGCCCGCGGTGTGCAATCACCAATGACGATGCAACACACGTTGCCTTCCTTTGCCCATGTGCGACACAGGTGTGGTCCCTCCTTGGGTTGCAGCAACCTCACTCCATCGACCTTCTATGGGATACTACGACTCCGGTCGGCCTCGACATCAACATTTGGCCTACCGTCGCCCTCGCCATTCTCTGGAAACTTTGGGACTCCCGAAATGCCTGAGTTTTTCGCAATGAACGTCACACACCCCTGGATACTCTTCGGAACATCATCTCAGATTTCACGCTTTGGGCCTTTAGGTTTAAGCACCCCTTTAGTAGGGAGGCGGCCGTGTCTTGGCGCCTTTTCCTTTCCTCTCGATGTAACCCGTGATGTTAGTCCTGCTACTTGCTAGCTAGGTCTTGCCCTCTTCTAGGTGGGTTTTTTTTCTCACCTTCTGTAACTTTCTTACCTGTTAGGTTTTCGGCCCGGTTTCCCTCATAAATGGGGTAAACTTGTTTAGGTTTTTTATTCGGTTTCCCTTATAAACTGGATCAACCAATGCCTTTGAGGTGACTCTGGCTTTGGCAGCTTTTTGAGCAATATATTCAGGTGGGGATCCTTCCCCACTCCCCACCTGGTGATCGTTCAAAAAAAAAAGATTTCCAGGCTACTAGGTTAGCAGACTACGTGTTCCGCTCCTCTGTGCTCACCAAAGAAGTGAGGATTCAAATTTTGAAAATGTCGCCGATCGACTTCAGCTGCTTTTCCCTATCCTTCTTTGACTAACTATCTACAGCCGCTGCTCACGCACAGGTTGACACTGCTCAACTATGCCCTGCAACGCTCTTCCAGGCCATGCCTGATGACCGACCACCTAGACCAGCATCGATCCTCGGCCCGCACCCATCCATTTTGAACACCCAAGTCCACTGTTCAATGA
>NW_021297512.1:0-987 GCF_002162155.2 Triticum dicoccoides
ACACACCTCCTAATCCAATTCCACTAGCATCACATTCAAGCTCAAAAGTCTTATTAAAATCAGGAAGTTGGAGTAAAGGAGCATGTGTCAACTTATCTTTCAATACCGTGAAGGCTTCTTCCTGTGCGGTACCCCAAAGAAAAGGCACATCTTTCTTTGTAAGCTCATTGAGAGGTGCAGCAATGGTGCTGAAATCTCTCACAAAACGCCTATAGAATCCAGCGAGGCCAAGAAAACTCCTCACTTGTGTGACCGTTTTGGGCTGCGGCCAACTCTCAATAGCTTCAATCTTGGCTTTATCAACTTCAATTCCCTGTGGAGTAACAACATAGCCAAGAAAAGATACTCGGTCGGTGCAAAAGGTGCACTTCCCAAGGTTACCAAACAAACGTGCATCACGTAGAGCAATAAAAACAGCACGTAAATGTTCAAAATGTTCCTCCAAAGATCTGCTATAAATCAATATGTCATCAAAGTAAACTACCACAAATCGTCCAATGAAAGCACGTAAAACTTCGTTCATTAATCTCATGAAAGTACTAGGTGCATTAGTTAACGCAAAAGGCATGACTAACCACTCATATAATCCAAACTTAGTTTTAAATGCTGTTTTCCATTCATCTCCCAATTTCATACGAATTTGATGGTAGCCACTACGCAAATCAACTTTGGAGAATATTGTAGAGCCACTCAATTCATCAAGCATATCATCTAGCCTAGGAATAGGATGACGATAACGAATAGTAATATTATTAATGCCTCTACAATCAACACACATACGTGATGTACCATCCTTTTTCGGCACTAGAATAATAGGAACAGCACAAGGACTAAGGGATTCGCGTATATAACCTTTGTCGAGAAGCTCTTGTACTTGACGCATAATCTCCTTCGTCTCCTCTGGATTGGTACGGTATGGTGCACGGTTTGGCAGTGAAGCACCAGGAATTAAGTCAATCTGATGCTCAATCCCTCAAATAGGCGGTA
>NW_021297513.1:0-1143 GCF_002162155.2 Triticum dicoccoides
GAGGGGTCCGAAATCAACCCTATCTCTTGTTTCCCCACACATACGGACTCTAAAAATAGCCTATACTTATGTATTTCGAAATTACATGGGCCTGGCCCAATAAAAAGGTGACGCAGCACCTATAATAGCCTCGGGACGAAATTTATGAAGTGGCATCTTGTATATTTCGTCCAAGGCTTCATGCACCCATTATGGTGGCTTCAAAGTCCTGAAATCATCACTTGTAACTCCGTTCTTGTTCCCCTTGCGCATGGCATCATCTCCATGCTTGTTCTTGCTCCAATGTTCATCCTTCTCCAAGCTAGGCCCTTCATTTGTAAGCAAAACAAATGTATCCAATTTAGGCAGCATCATATTCTCATGAACATTAGAATCATTGCCAAGAAACGAAAGTACCTAATAATTTAATAGGCGTGCGCGAGCTCTAGTAATTGGTCCCGTATATGTAGCAGTAGGGGCTGTGGGTGTAACAATGGTATTGATGTCCTCATCATCCTCCCCTTCCTGAAATGAAGTCGTCCTCGACGGAAACTCATCTTCCTCACCCAAATAAGGCTTCAAATCTGCAATGTTAAAAGTGGGACTAACCCCAAAATCTGCAGGCAGCTCAAGTTTATATGCATTATCATTTATTTTCTCTAACACCTTAAAGGGACCATCAGCACGTGGCATTAGCTTTGATTTGCGCAAATCGGGAAATCTATCCTTACGCAAATGTAACCAAACAAGATCTCCAGGTGCAAACACAACATGTTTTCTACCCTTATCTCTAGCAAGTTTATATTTAGCATTCATACGCTCAATGTTTTCCTTAGTTAACTCATGCATTTTTAAAATCAATTCAGCACGTTGTTTAGCATCAAAATTAACCTTCTCCGAAGATGGAAGAGGCAACAAATCAATAGGTGCACGAGGTAGGAAACCATACACAACTTCAAAAGGGCACATCTTAGTAGTAGAATGCAATGAACGATTATAAGCAAATTCAATATGAGGCAAGCATTCCTCCCACATTTTCTTATTATTCTTCAAAACAGCCCTAAGCATAGTAGACAACGTTCTATTGACTACTTCAGTTTGTCCATCAGTTTGGGGGTGACAAGTAGTACTAAAAAGCAGTTTAGTCCCCAACTTAGCCCATAA
>NW_021297514.1:0-3274 GCF_002162155.2 Triticum dicoccoides
CCGCAAGGTTGGATCCAGGGGGATTGGATCCGATCGACCATCACCCAGAAGGATCTCGACGACCTGGCCAACGAAGGGCTGGTCGAGCATGGGGCAGCTAGGCTTCCAGGGACGGAGTGGCAGCCGCAGCCTCAGGAGGGTGAGTGTGTCCTCTTAGCGACCCATGTCGATCGTGAGTTTTCTCTGCCGCCGCATATTTTCTTTCGGGGGTTTCTGAACTTCTTCGGGGCACAGCTCCATCACTTCACACCCAATTCCATTGCCTATCTCGCCGCTTTCGTGTCTTTGTGCGAAAACTTCTTGGGTTGTCGGCCGCACTGGGGCCTTTTCAAACACATATTCACTTGTCGCTCTCAGACGGTGAAAAAGGCTAATCCGAATGACGAGAGAACCCAAGTAATCCAGATGTGCGGGGGTCTTGGGGTCCAGATGAGGAGTAAGAGTGCTTTTCCAGCTATGACCCTTCCCGAGTCAGTTAGAGGGTGGCACTCGACCTGGTTCTATTGCCAAGACCAGTCGACGCCAGGGCAGTTGACTGGGCTCCCTCCCTTCTCCATCAGTCGAGTGAACAAGCCGTGTTCTCTGAAAGTGCTACCGGAGGAGAAGGCTCAGGTCAAAATGTTGATGGAGCGTGTAGTCCAACTCATTCGCGACGGTGTGACTGGCATGGATCTTCTGGAGGTTTTCCTTCGACGACGCATCCAGCCACTCTAGTACCCGGGCCACCCGATGTGGTTGTACTCTGGTACTGAAGACACCACTCGTGTCCACCCAGAGGAGGTCGACGACGTCACACTGAAGAGGTGGATGACTGCCATCACACGGAACAAGGACAACCCTCGTGGGGCCAGGAGGATCTCGCCACTCGACCAGTCTTATGAACCAGACAAGGTATGACCACTTATCTCCGACTGTAATCATGTTTCGTCCATTCTGTTTTGCTGCGGATCAGTCGATCGACTTTGTCTTGTTTGTTGTCTTTCAGGCTACCATTGAGTTGTATTCGATGCCCAACGGGGCGCAAGCACAGACCGAGGAGGAGGAAGTAAGTGGAGGTGAAAGTCAAGAGGAGTGGGAATCGGATGGCGATGAGGGTGATGAAGATGCTGGCTCCGATGAGGAGGGGAGGAGAAAGAGGAGGAGGAAGTTGCGCCTCCCCGTTCTAAAAGAAGGTCCAAGCTTGCCCATGACCCTGCAGTCGAGTGCGGCAAGGCGACCACGCCTATTGTGCAGTCGACCAAGCGTCCTCGGACGACCTCTCCGGCGCCGACTGAGAAAGCGCCGAAGCAATCTCGAGTGGTGCCGTCAAAGCCGACGAAGCCCTTGCCGAAGATGAAGATGGTGATTCCCACTATTTCTGGGTAATGACATAACTTGTGTCCTCTTGTTTCTCATGGATTTATTCTTCGTCGATTCGTTAGCTGACCGACTGATTTCTGAAACTGCAGTGCTGCTACTTCTGATAGCTTGGCCAGACCTGAACATCAAGAAATGGAGGATGCCGTCACTTCCAACCCTGGTATGACTTTTGAGGTTTCGTTTTCAGTCGGTGGGATCCTCGTTTTTAACTTTGACTCTTTTCTGCAGCTCCATCTAATATCATCATTGATCTTCCTGACGATGATGAAGACGAGGAACCACTGAGGCAGAGGAGGAATAGGAGAGCATCTGCTGGCGAGACAACTCAGGTCGTATCCGCATCTGAGACGTTGGTTGCGGAGGGGGACAACATCACTCGGCCTACCGTATCCTTCGCGGTGCCGCTGACGAGTGCTCGCCCTTCGTCATCGAGTGCTGGTCAGCCTTCACTTTTCTCTACCCACCACGTCCCCGAAGACCAAGCAAGCGCTGCTAAAGAAGCGATACGCCAGGCGGGGGTCATGATGGAGCAAGTGAAGGCGATCCAAGACGCCAGTCAAGCGGCTTACGACGCCAGTTCAGCCCTTCAGAGCAATGTCCAGGTTGGTCGGTCACTACCTGTTCTGTTAGGATAAGGTACCTGAAAACTTTTCTTTCTAAAAATCTTAGTATCTGTCGTATGCTCACTGGGTGTGTCGATTGAGATTCTGGATTGGTGGGGGCACGCTGAGTGCACCCACTGGGTGTAGTCCCCAAGGCTATGGTCGACTGCTGGCAGTTGACCATAGTCTTTATGTCTTGAGCTTTTTTCTCATTACTGTCTTCACTTGATCTGGTCGAATGGAATCATAAACCGGTGGGGGCACGCTGAGTGCACCCACTGGGTGTAGTCCCCGAGACTGTGGTCGACTGCTGGCAGTCGATTACGGTCTGAAGAATACCCTCTCTTTTTTTTGGGGGGTCGACTGACCGACTCTAGCTGATAGAACTAGTGGGGGCACACTGAGTGCACCCACTGGGTGTAGTCCCCGAAACTACAGTTGAATGTTTAGATTCCGTTGTAGTCTTAGAAATACTATGATTTTTCTCTTAGTCACTCGGAAGTGACCTATCTTTGACGTCTGTCGATTGGTCCTTCGCAGAAATCTTGCGAGCTTACAGCTTGTTATACTGAATTGGAGAACAAGCATATCCAGCTCGAACTTGATCTAAAGCTTGTTCAGGAGAACTTCACGAAGGCGAAGGAGGAGGCGAATGGTATGTTTGGTGAGAATCTTGACAACTGCCTTTGCTTCTTGTCCATCCCCGAGTCTGATCTTACTATGATCTTACAGATAAACTGAGGGATTCTGGATCCGTAAGACGTTATCTAAACTTAGGTTTGCCGTTGAATATGTTTGCTTCTACCTTTGAACGATCATCATCCTTTCCTTGGAATATATACTAGTGTTTGTGATGCTCTTTTGCAGGTGGGGACGAAGCACAAATTGCAATCGACTTGTACTCGTCATGCTTAGGCGAGCACTGGGCTGCAGCTAAGCCCCCGAGTGGGAGGTTTGCTCACCACTCGGTAGGATTTTCAAAAACTTAGGCGAGCACTGGGCTGCAGCTAAGCCCCCCGAGTGGGAGGTTTGCTCACCACTCGGTAGGATTTTCAAAAACTTAGGCGAGCACTGGGCTGCAGCTAAGCCCCCGAGTGGGAGGTTTGCTCACCACTCGGTAGGATTTTCAAAAACTTAGGCGAGCACTGGGCTGCAGCTAAGCCCCCGAGTGGGAGGTTTGCTCACCACTCGGTAGGATTTTCAAAAACTTAGGCGAGCACTGGGCTGCAGCTAAGCCCCCGAGTGGGAGGTTTGCTCACCACTCGGTAGGATTTTCAAAAACTTAGGCGAGCACTGGGCTGCAGCTAAGCCCC
>NW_021297515.1:0-997 GCF_002162155.2 Triticum dicoccoides
GAAAGCATATAGGGTTATTTTGAAAGTGTTTTTCAATGGAAAGCCTGGATTAAGCTACTTGAACATTGAGCATCAAGATCTATAAGGATAGATCAAAATGCTTAATAATACTTTCAAATGAGCACATACCTTGACATGATCTTGAAGGTGTTCAAGATGGACCAGTCAAAGAAGGAGTTCTTGCCTGAGTTGTAAGGTACGAAGTTAAGACTTAAAGCTTGACCACGGCAGAATAGAGAGAAAGGACGAAGGTCGTCCCCTATGCTTAAGACGTAGGCTCTTCAGTATGCTATGCTGTGTACTGCACCTGAAGTGTGCCTTGCCATGAGTCAGTCAAGGGGTACAAGAGTGATCCAAGAATGGCTCACAGGACAGCGGTCAAAGTTATCCTTAGTAACTAGTGGACTAAGGAATTTTCTCGATTATGGAGGTGGTAAAAGAGTTCATCGTAAAGGTTACGTCGATGCAAGCTTAACACCTATCCAGATAGCTCTAAGTAGAGATACCGGATACATATAATGGAGCAACAATTTAGAATAGCTCCAAGTAGAACAGTTATTTGGAACAGCTCCAAATAGAGCATGGTAGCTGCATCTAGGAGATGACATAGAGATTTGTAAAGCACACACGGATCTGAAAGGTTCAGACCCGTTGACTAAAACCTCTCTCACAAGCAACATGATCAAACATAAAACTCATTGAGTGTTAATCACATAGTGATGTGAACTAGACTACTGACTCTAGTAAACTCTTGGGTATTAGTCACATGGCGATGTGACCTGTGAGTGTTAATCACATGGCGATGTGAACTAGATTATTGACTCTAGTGCAAGTGGGAGACTGTTGGAAATATGCCCTAGAGGCAATAATAAAAGTATTATTATTATATTTCCTTGTTCATGATAATTGTCTTTTATTCATGCTATAACTGTATTATCCGGAAATCGTAATACACGTGTGAATACATAGACCACAATATGTCCCTAGTGAGCCTCTA
>NW_021297516.1:0-1097 GCF_002162155.2 Triticum dicoccoides
TGTTGATCAGAAATGACGTAGAATTTCTGGAAAGCATATAGGGTTATTTTGAAAGTGTTTTTCAATGGAAAGCCTGGATTAAGCTACTTGAACATTGAGCATCAAGATCTATAAGGATAGATCAAAATGCTTAATAATACTTTCAAATGAGCACATACCTTGACATGATCTTGAAGGTGTTCAAGATGGACCAGTCAAAGAAGGAGTTCTTGCCTGAGTTGTAAGGTACGAAGTTAAGACTTAAAGCTCGACCACGGCAGAATAGAGAGAAAGGACGAAGGTCGTCCCCTATGCTTAAGACGTAGGCTCTTCAGTATGCTATGCTGTGTACTGCACCTGAAGTGTGCCTTGCCATGAGTCAGTCAAGGGGTACAAGAGTGATCCAAGAATGGCTCACAGGACAGCGGTCAAAGTTATCCTTAGTAACTAGTGGACTAAGGAATTTTCTCGATTATGGAGGTGGTAAAAGAGTTCCTCGTAAGGGTTACGACGATGCAAGCTTGACACCTATCCGGATAGCTCTGAGTAGAGAGACCGGATACATATGATGGAGCAATAATTTAGAATAGCTCCAAGTAGAACAGTTGTTTGGAATAGCTCCAAATAGAGCGTGGTAGCTGCATCTAGGAGATGACATAGAGATTTGTAAAGCACACACGGATCTGAAAGGTTCATACCCGTTGACTAAAACCTCTCTCACAAGCAACATGATCAAACATAAAACTCATTGAGTGTTAATCACATAGTGATGTGAACTAGACTACTGACTCTAGTAAACTCTTGGGTATTAGTCACATGGCGATGTGACCTGTGAGTGTTAATCACATGGCGATGTGAACTAGATTATTGACTCTAGTGCAAGTGGGAGACTGTTGGAAATATGCCCTAGAGGCAATAATAAAAGTATTATTATTATATTTCCTTGTTCATGATAATTGTCTTTTATTCATGCTATAACTGTATTATCCGGAAATCGTAATACACGTGTGAATACATAGACCACAATATGTCCCTAGTGAGCCTCTAGTTGACTAGCTCGTTGTGATCAACAGATAGTCATGGTTTCCTGGCTATGGACATTGGATGTCGTTGATAAC
>NW_021297517.1:0-895 GCF_002162155.2 Triticum dicoccoides
GGAATAGATATAGGTTGCAGAGTTCCAGCAGGCCTTTGATGTTCTGCTTTGATACGACGGCAAACGTCACATTCAGCAACATAACGAGCAATGTCTTGCTTCATGTTAGACCACCAGAATCTCTGGCGGATGTCTTGGTACATCTTTGTACTACCAGGGTGGATACATAGAGGCGTATCATGAGCTTCTTTCATAACCTCCTGAGTCATATTCAGGTTTTCCTTCTTACATGGCACCACTAGGCGGCCTTTGAAGTACAAGGCGCCATCATCAGCAATAGTGAAGGATGAGGGACTTCCTTCTTTGAGGTCTTGCTTAATCTTGTAGACTTCAGAGTCAAATCCCTGCATTGTCTTAATGGTGCCCACGAGATCGGGTTCAACAGCCAGGGTATAGAGGGAACCCTGGGAAACAACACGGAGATTCATCTTGTGGAACTCCGGGGGAGGGGAAGCGAGTGCACCCGGAGGAACAATATGGAGGTTTAGCTTTCTGAATTCTTCAACAAGTGAGGGCTGAACTTTGTGAACCTGGAGGTGGTTGCAGTAAGACTTGCGGCTCAAGGCATCAGCCATTACATTAGCCTTGCCTGGGGTATAGGAAATACCCAAATCAAAGTCTGCAACAGTCTCCATCCATCTCTGCTGACGGAGGTTCAGGTCTGGCTGAGTAAACAGATACTTCAGACTTTGGTGGTCAGTGAAGATCTCGCAACGATTACCGAGTAGGTAATGTCGCCACTGTTTTAGTGCATGAATGACAGCAGCAAGTTCGAGGTCGTGAACTGGGTAGTTCTCTTCGTGAGGGCGCAATTGACGAGAGGCATAAGCAACCACTTTGCGCTCTTGCATTAGGACACAGCCTAATCCTTGACGGGAAGCGTCGCAGTAAATGA
>NW_021297518.1:0-1689 GCF_002162155.2 Triticum dicoccoides
CCATCAGGACCTCTGCCGCTGGATCACTGCTGTCGCACTCGGATGCAGTCTCTACGGAGCCAGTCGACAGATCGAACAGGCCGTAGAGAGATTCGTCGGGCTCGATTGCCGCGACTTGGGTGGTGGCCGACTGGCGAGCCACCGCGTGTCTCACCCAACGCTGAAGGATCGACCGACCGGAGCGCTTGCGTTGGCGGGAGACACGGTGGGAGGACGGTGCAGGAGTCGACTAGTATGGGGTCGACGGCTGCCGCAGCAGGATGCCGCGGACACACGCCCGAAAGTGCGTCGCCCCGCGGATGGGGAGCGCGTCGATGTCGAGTGGTGCCTCCTGGAGCCAAGCGGAGTCGTCGGCGATGAAAGCGAGCGCACCGAGACGGATCTCGCGGCCCTCGACCAGAGCTCCGCCAGAAACCATGACGAAGGCAATTGGACAAATCGCAACTTCTCCAAAAAGTCGCTAAGACACCTGCCCCACGGTGGGCGCCAACTATCGTGGTTCTAAGTCTGACAGTAGAATGGGGGGTAGGTATGGAGAGGCAAGATCCTAGCTATGGAGTAGTTGTACACACGAGTGTTTAACGAGTTCAGGCCCTTCTCGGAGGAAGTAAAAGCCCTACGTCTCGGAGCCCAGAGGCGGTCGACTGGTTTCTGTGTATATGAGTTACAGGGGTGCGAACCCTTTACACTGAGGAGGGGGGTGGCTTATATAGAGTTTGCCAGACCGCTCCGGCCCTCAGTTATGCAGGGTTTAAAGTACATTAAGACAGGGGGTTACTGGTAACGCCCTCATAAAGTGCCATGAAGACCATTAAAGCTGCCTAATGACAGACCGTTGCGAACTGAGTGACTTTAGGTCTCCTGCTCGTCGAGTGATTAGCTTCATGGTCGAGTGGCTACCTTCAGTCGAGTGTCCTTGAGTTAGTCGAGTGAAGTCTCTCTTGGTCGACTGGAAGGTAGCTTCTTCTGAGGATGATGTCCTTGGGTAGGGTACCCTGGATAGGTTCATGACCCTACCCTAGGTACATGACTTCATCATTGTCAACTTAGTCAATATGAACGATTCTAGCTCCAGTGACCGTACGATGTCCATCCAACGGCCATAGTGCTTCTTCAACCTCTGGTCTTCTTGCTCCAGCCTCCCAAAGCAGCGCCGGTCGTGCCGCGTGCTCCTGCCTCTTGTGGCCGACTGTGATGCCGCGGAGGCCTCACCGCCCCCTACTACTCCCACCACTGGCCCAGGGTATCCCTCTACTCACCCACACCCCCTGTTATTCTGCAGCGACAGCAGCCTCACGCCGCAACCGAACCAGTGAACCCTCGTACTCCTCTCTGCGTGGGCATCCACTGTCGCGTCTTCCCCGGCTCCTCGTCGTCCCCTTCCTAGGCCTCACCGTCATCCACCGCCTTGGTGCTCTCGGCGCGGCGTGGTCAATGTGGTCAAGGA
Organism: Triticum dicoccoides; assembly: GCF_002162155.2. Lineage (NCBI taxonomy): Eukaryota > Viridiplantae > Streptophyta > Magnoliopsida > Poales > Poaceae > Triticum > Triticum dicoccoides. The sequence continues at coordinate 1,448 of NW_021297518.1, forward strand.
CTGACTTCCATAGGAAGAGTATTGTACGTGGAGAGGCTGACAGCTGGGTCCAAGGCCACGGCCCAGTTTTTTGGTGATTTGCCAAGTAAGTCGCTTTGTCGGGCCTGTTGGGCTGCAAATCTTTCAAGATGAGGAGAGCTTCATTCGGCTGGCCGAGAAAATGGCCTATCTGTAATGATAAATGGGTTGTACATTTTTAAAACACATCAAACCGGTAATTAGTTTCAAATATCTTTTTTTCA
>NW_021297519.1:0-1689 GCF_002162155.2 Triticum dicoccoides
CCATCAGGACCTCTGCCGCTGGATCACTGCTGTCGCACTCGGATGCAGTCTCTACGGAGCCAGTCGACAGATCGAACAGGCCGTAGAGAGATTCGTCGGGCTCGATTGCCGCGACTTGGGTGGTGGCCGACTGGCGAGCCACCGCGTGTCTCACCCAACGCTGAAGGATCGACCGACCGGAGCGCTTGCGTTGGCGGGAGACACGGTGGGAGGACGGTGCAGGAGTCGACTAGTATGGGGTCGACGGCTGCCGCAGCAGGATGCCGCGGACACACGCCCGAAAGTGCGTCGCCCCGCGGATGGGGAGCGCGTCGATGTCGAGTGGTGCCTCCTGGAGCCAAGCGGAGTCGTCGGCGATGAAAGCGAGCGCACCGAGACGGATCTCGCGGCCCTCGACCAGAGCTCCGCCAGAAACCATGACGAAGGCAATTGGACAAATCGCAACTTCTCCAAAAAGTCGCTAAGACACCTGCCCCACGGTGGGCGCCAACTATCGTGGTTCTAAGTCTGACAGTAGAATGGGGGGTAGGTATGGAGAGGCAAGATCCTAGATATGGAGTAGTTGTACACACGAGTGTTTAACGAGTTCAGGCCCTTCTCGGAGGAAGTAAAAGCCCTACGTGTCGGAGCCCAGAGGCGGTCGACTGGTTTCTGTGTATATGAGTTACAGGGGTGCGAACCCTTTACACTGAGGAGGGGGGTGGCTTATATAGAGTTTGCCAGACCGCTCCGGCCCTCAGTTATGCAGGGTTTAAAGTACATTAAGACAGGGGGTTACTGGTAACGCCCTCATAAAGTGCCATGAAGACCATTAAAGCTGCCTAATGACAGACCGTTGCGAACTGAGTGACTTTAGGTCTCCTGCTCGTCGAGTGATTAGCTTCATGGTCGAGTGGCTACCTTCAGTCGAGTGTCCTTGAGTTAGTCGAGTGAAGTCTCTCTTGGTCGACTGGAAGGTAGCTTCTTCTGAGGATGATGTCCTTGGGTAGGGTACCCTGGATAGGTTCATGACCCTACCCTAGGTACATGACTTCATCATTGTCAACTTAGTCAATATGAACGATTCTAGCTCCAGTGACCGTACGATGTCCATCCAACGGCCATAGTGCTTCTTCAACCTCTGGTCTTCTTGCTCCAGCCTCCCAAAGCAGCGCCGGTCGTGCCGCGTGCTCCTGCCTCTTGTGGCCGACTGTGATGCCGCGGAGGCCTCACCGCCCCCTACTACTCCCACCACTGGCCCAGGGTATCCCTCTACTCACCCACACCCCCTGTTATTCTGCAGCGACAGCAGCCTCACGCCGCAACCGAACCAGTGAACCCTCGTACTCCTCTCTGCGTGGGCATCCACTGTCGCGTCTTCCCCGGCTCCTCGTCGTCCCCTTCCTAGGCCTCACCGTCATCCACCGCCTTGGTGCTCTCGGCGCGGCGTGGTCAATGTGGTCAAGGACTGACTTCCATAGGAAGAGTATTGTACGTGGAGAGGCTGACAGCTGGGTCCAAGGCCACGGCCCAGTTTTTTGGTGATTTGCCAAGTAAGTCGCTTTGTCGGGCCTGTTGGGCTGCAAATCTTTCAAGATGAGGAGAGCTTCATTCGGCTGGCCGAGAAAATGGCCTATCTGTAATGATAAATGGGTTGTACATTTTTAAAACACATCAAACCGGTAATTAGTTTCAAATATCTTTTTTTCA
>NW_021297520.1:0-1067 GCF_002162155.2 Triticum dicoccoides
ATATTGTAAACATGTAAATCGTTGTTCAGTTTCTAACTCCCAAGTAAGATATATATCAGGAACATATCTACCCTCAAATGGTGGAATATTCAATTTCAGTTTAGGAATATGGACATCATCTCGTACCTGAGGTGGTGGTGCAGGCCTACCATTACGAATATATACCTGAGGTCGACCTGCTGGTGGTGGTACAGGTGGCTGCACGTAGTGTTGATTTTGATCAACCTCATCCTCATAATCTCCCACATAATCATCCTCCTCCGCATCAGCAGCAGGAGCCACAGAAGTATCAACAGCAGCACCAACAGTTTGGCCAAACGCAAGAGGAACACGGCTTGCTCGGCGGAGGTCTGCTTCGCGACGTGGAGGTAGTCGTTGTTGTTGTTGTTGGAGAGGTGCGTTAGCTGCAGCGGGTGGTGGTGGTGAAAGACGCGCGAGCAATTCATTAAACTTGTTATCGAGCTTTGTTTCGAACGTCTTCTCAAAGCCAGTGATCTTCTCCATGGCCTCTTCAAAATTGTTCAGCACATCTTGCACCTGTTCAGTCATCATTTGCTGAAACTTATCATGAAGCTCCTTGTTCGATAAATCCTCCCAGTCAATCTCGTCGGCTTGTGATCCTGGCATGGTTAGCAGCAATAGAAACACACAAGAATATGATCCTACAGACTACGAACAAGTGGTGGTGGTGGGTGTCACAAATCCGTCAAGCAAATCTCAAATTCTTACCAGTTCTTACCCAGCAGCAGGCGGTGATCGGCAACCGTTGTAGTCAAAAACTCGCAAAGCATGGATAGAGCGATTACCAGGGAGAGTCAAACGCACGACGTAGATGTATGTGGAGCTGGGAAGGCTTATAATATGGTAGCAAAAAGGGTCAGCAATAATCAATTCAGAGATGCAAAGTTGAATAAACGCTCAACGACGGTACTGTGCTGGCCCTAGGCTAGACTGTGCTAGAGACGCGAGCCTAGAACTCTAACAAAATCACGGCGCGACACGTAAACAAGGGAAAAGCACACTCTGGAATTTTTTTTTCCGCTCTTTTTTTTTTTGCTCTTTTTTTT
>NW_021297521.1:0-1029 GCF_002162155.2 Triticum dicoccoides
AAGAAGCCTTCTCGGTATTGAAAGATAAGTTGACACATGCTCCTTTACTCCAACTTCCTGATTTTAATAAGACTTTTGAGCTTGAATGTGATGCTAGTGGAATTGGATTAGGAGGTGTGTTATTACAAGATGGCAAACCTGTTGCATACTTTTCTGAAAAATTGAGTGGGCCTAGTCTGAATTATTCTACTTATGATAAAGAATTATATGCTCTTGTTCGGACTTTAGAAACATGGCAACATTATTTATGGCCCAAAGAATTTGTTATACATTCTGATCATGAATCTTTGAAACATATTAAAAGTCAAGCTAAACTGAATCGTAGACATGCTAAATGGGTTGAATTCATTGAGACTTTTCCTTACGTCATTAAACACAAGAAGGGAAAAGAAAATGTTATTGCTGATGCATTGTCTCGCCGCTATACTATACTTTCACAACTTGACTTCAAAATATTTGGTTTGGAGACCATCAAAGATCAATATGTGCATGATGCTGATTTTAAAGATGTAATGCAGAATTGCAAAGAAGGAAGAATGTGGAACAAGTTCGTCGTTAACGATGGATTTGTGTTTCATGCTAACAAGCTATGCATTCCAGCTAGCTCCGTTCGTCTTTTGTTGTTGCAGGAGGCGCATGGAGGAGGATTAATGGGACACTTTGGCGTGAAGAAGACGGAGGACGTACTTGCTACACATTTCTTTTGGCCAAAGATGAGACGGGATGTTGAGCGTTTTATTGCTTGATGCACTACATGTCAAAAAGCTAAGTCACGACTCAATCCTCATGGTTTATATATGCCTTTGCCTGTACCTAGTGTTCCTTGGGAGGATATATCTATGGACTTTGTTTTAGGTTTACCTCGAACAAAGAAGGGGAGGGATAGCATATTTGTTGTCGTGGATAGATTCTCGAAAATGGCACACTTTATACCATGTCATAAAAGCGATGATGCTGTTAATGTTGCTGATTTGTTCTTTCATGAAATTATTCGCTTGCATGATGTGCCAAATACTATTGTTTCAGATC
>NW_021297522.1:0-3274 GCF_002162155.2 Triticum dicoccoides
CCGCAAGGTTGGATCCAGGGGGATTGGATCCGATCGACCATCACCCAGAAGGATCTCGACGACCTGGCCAACGAAGGGCTGGTCGAGCATGGGGCAGCTAGGCTTCCAGGGACGGAGTGGCAGCCGCAGCCTCAGGAGGGTGAGTGTGTCCTCTTAGCGACCCATGTCGATCGTGAGTTTTCTCTGCCGCCGCATATTTTCTTTCGGGGGTTTCTGAACTTCTTCGGGGCACAGCTCCATCACTTCACACCCAATTCCATTGCCTATCTCGCCGCTTTCGTGTCTTTGTGCGAAAACTTCTTGGGTTGTCGGCCGCACTGGGGCCTTTTCAAACACATATTCACTTGTCGCTCTCAGACGGTGAAAAAGGCTAATCCGAATGACGAGAGAACCCAAGTAATCCAGATGTGCGGGGGTCTTGGGGTCCAGATGAGGAGTAAGAGTGCTTTTCCAGCTATGACCCTTCCCGAGTCAGTTAGAGGGTGGCACTCGACCTGGTTCTATTGCCAAGACCAGTCGACGCCAGGGCAGTTGACTGGGCTCCCTCCCTTCTCCATCAGTCGAGTGAACAAGCCGTGTTCTCTGAAAGTGCTACCGGAGGAGAAGGCTCAGGTCAAAATGTTGATGGAGCGTGTAGTCCAACTCATTCGCGACGGTGTGACTGGCATGGATCTTCTGGAGGTTTTCCTTCGACGACGCATCCAGCCACTCTAGTACCCGGGCCACCCGATGTGGTTGTACTCTGGTACTGAAGACACCACTCGTGTCCACCCAGAGGAGGTCGACGACGTCACACTGAAGAGGTGGATGACTGCCATCACACGGAACAAGGACAACCCTCGTGGGGCCAGGAGGATCTCGCCACTCGACCAGTCTTATGAACCAGACAAGGTATGACCACTTATCTCCGACTGTAATCATGTTTCGTCCATTCTGTTTTGCTGCGGATCAGTCGATCGACTTTGTCTTGTTTGTTGTCTTTCAGGCTACCATTGAGTTGTATTCGATGCCCAACGGGGCGCAAGCACAGACCGAGGAGGAGGAAGTAAGTGGAGGTGAAAGTCAAGAGGAGTGGGAATCGGATGGCGATGAGGGTGATGAAGATGCTGGCTCCGATGAGGAGGGGAGGAGAAAGAGGAGGAGGAAGTTGCGCCTCCCCGTTCTAAAAGAAGGTCCAAGCTTGCCCATGACCCTGCAGTCGAGTGCGGCAAGGCGACCACGCCTATTGTGCAGTCGACCAAGCGTCCTCGGACGACCTCTCCGGCGCCGACTGAGAAAGCGCCGAAGCAATCTCGAGTGGTGCCGTCAAAGCCGACGAAGCCCTTGCCGAAGATGAAGATGGTGATTCCCACTATTTCTGGGTAATGACATAACTTGTGTCCTCTTGTTTCTCATGGATTTATTCTTCGTCGATTCGTTAGCTGACCGACTGATTTCTGAAACTGCAGTGCTGCTACTTCTGATAGCTTGGCCAGACCTGAACATCAAGAAATGGAGGATGCCGTCACTTCCAACCCTGGTATGACTTTTGAGGTTTCGTTTTCAGTCGGTGGGATCCTCGTTTTTAACTTTGACTCTTTTCTGCAGCTCCATCTAATATCATCATTGATCTTCCTGACGATGATGAAGACGAGGAACCACTGAGGCAGAGGAGGAATAGGAGAGCATCTGCTGGCGAGACAACTCAGGTCGTATCCGCATCTGAGACGTTGGTTGCGGAGGGGGACAACATCACTCGGCCTACCGTATCCTTCGCGGTGCCGCTGACGAGTGCTCGCCCTTCGTCATCGAGTGCTGGTCAGCCTTCACTTTTCTCTACCCACCACGTCCCCGAAGACCAAGCAAGCGCTGCTAAAGAAGCGATACGCCAGGCGGGGGTCATGATGGAGCAAGTGAAGGCGATCCAAGACGCCAGTCAAGCGGCTTACGACGCCAGTTCAGCCCTTCAGAGCAATGTCCAGGTTGGTCGGTCACTACCTGTTCTGTTAGGATAAGGTACCTGAAAACTTTTCTTTCTAAAAATCTTAGTATCTGTCGTATGCTCACTGGGTGTGTCGATTGAGATTCTGGATTGGTGGGGGCACGCTGAGTGCACCCACTGGGTGTAGTCCCCAAGGCTATGGTCGACTGCTGGCAGTTGACCATAGTCTTTATGTCTTGAGCTTTTTTCTCATTACTGTCTTCACTTGATCTGGTCGAATGGAATCATAAACCGGTGGGGGCACGCTGAGTGCACCCACTGGGTGTAGTCCCCGAGACTGTGGTCGACTGCTGGCAGTCGACTACGGTCTGAAGAATACCCTCTCTTTTTTTTGGGGGGTCGACTGACCGACTCTAGCTGATAGAACTAGTGGGGGCACACTGAGTGCACCCACTGGGTGTAGTCCCCGAAACTACAGTTGAATGTTTAGATTCCGTTGTAGTCTTAGAAATACTATGATTTTTCTCTTAGTCACTCGGAAGTGACCTATCTTTGACGTCTGTCGATTGGTCCTTCGCAGAAATCTTGCGAGCTTACAGCTTGTTATACTGAATTGGAGAACAAGCATATCCAGCTCGAACTTGATCTAAAGCTTGTTCAGGAGAACTTCACGAAGGCGAAGGAGGAGGCGAAAGGTATGTTTGGTGAGAATCTTGACAACTGCCTTTGCTTCTTGTCCATCCCCGAGTCTGATCTTACTATGATCTTACAGATAAACTGAGGGATTCTGGATCCGTAAGACGTTATCTAAACTTAGGTTTGCCGTTGAATATGTTTGCTTCTACCTTTGAACGATCATCATCCTTTCCTTGGAATATATACTAGTGTTTGTGATGCTCTTTTGCAGGTGGGGACGAAGCACAAATTGCAATCGACTTGTACTCGTCATGCTTAGGCGAGCACTGGGCTGCAGCTAAGCCCCCGAGTGGGAGGTTTGCTCACCACTCGGTAGGATTTTCAAAAACTTAGGCGAGCACTGGGCTGCAGCTAAGCCCCCCGAGTGGGAGGTTTGCTCACCACTCGGTAGGATTTTCAAAAACTTAGGCGAGCACTGGGCTGCAGCTAAGCCCCCGAGTGGGAGGTTTGCTCACCACTCGGTAGGATTTTCAAAAACTTAGGCGAGCACTGGGCTGCAGCTAAGCCCCCGAGTGGGAGGTTTGCTCACCACTCGGTAGGATTTTCAAAAACTTAGGCGAGCACTGGGCTGCAGCTAAGCCCCCGAGTGGGAGGTTTGCTCACCACTCGGTAGGATTTTCAAAAACTTAGGCGAGCACTGGGCTGCAGCTAAGCCCC
>NW_021297523.1:0-1269 GCF_002162155.2 Triticum dicoccoides
GGATAGACAAAACCTTCTGGTTGTATCACATACAACCTTTCCTCAAGAATCGTCGAGGAAACAATGTTTTGACATCCTATCTGCAAGATTTCATAAATAATGCAGTAATTGCTAATATAATTCCAACAGACTCTTAGCATCGCTACGAGTGAGAAAGTCTCATCGTAGTCAACTCCTTGAACTTGTCGAAAAACATCTTAACGACAAGTCGAGCTTTCTCAATGGTGACACTTACCATCATTGTCTGTCTTCCTTTCAAAATCCATATGTACCTAACAGCCTTACGACCATCAAGTAGTTCTTCCAAAGTCTACACTTTGTTTTCATACATGGATCCTCTCTCGGGTTTTATGGCTTCTAACCATTTGTCGGAATTTGGGCCCACCATCGCTTCTCCATAGCTCGTAGGTTCATTGTTGTCTAGCAACATGACTTCCAAGACAGGATTACGTACCACTCTGAAGTAGCACGCATCCTTGTCATCCCACGAGGTTTGGTAGTGACTCGATCCGAAGTTTCATGATCACTATCATAAGCTTCCACTTCAGTTGGTGTACGTGCCACAGGAACAACTTCCTGTGCCCTGCTACACACTTGTTGAAGTGACGGTTCAATAACCTCATCAAGTCTCCACCATCCTCCCACTCAACTTTTCGAGAGAAACCTTTCCTCGAAAAAGGACCCGATTCAAGAAACAATCCCTATTGCTTTCGGATCTGAATTAGGAGGTATACCCAACTGTTTTTGGGTGTCCTATGAAGATGCATTTTATCTGCTTTGGGTTCGAGCTTATCAACCTGAAAACTTTTCACATAAGCGTCGCAGCCCCAAACTTTCAAGAAACGGCAACTTAGGTTTCTCCAAACCATAGTTCATATGGTGTCGTCTCAACGAAATTATGTGGTGCCCTATTTAAAGTGAATGTGGTTGTCTCTAATGCCTAACCCATGAACGATAGTGGTAACTCGATAAGAGACATCATGGTATGCACCATATCCAATAGGGTGCAACTATGACGTTTGGACACACCATCACACTATGGTGTTCCAGGCTGTATCAGTTGTGAAACAATTTCCACAATGTCTTAATTCTGTGCCAAACTCGTGATTCAGATATTCATCTCTATGATCATATCATAGATCTTTTATCCTCTTGTCACGACGATCTTTCAACTTCACACTGAAATTACTTGAACCTTTCAATAATTCAGACTCGTGATTCATCAAGTAAATATACTCAACATCTACTCGAATCATCTGTGAAGTAAGA
>NW_021297524.1:0-1221 GCF_002162155.2 Triticum dicoccoides
CATATGCAAGTCCTTCTTATGCTCCCTATATCTCTCCATAAGTTGTCGTACCAAGAAAATGGCTTCCATGGTCGACCTCCCAGGCATGAAACCAAACTGATTTTTGGTCACGCTTGTCATTCTTCTTAAGCGGTGCTCAATGACTCTCTCCCATAGCTTCATTGTATGGCTCATCAGCTTAATTCCACGGTAATTAGTACAACTCTGAACATCCCCCTTGTTCTTGAAGATTGGTACTAATATACTCCGTCTCCATTCTTCTGGCATCTTGTTTGCCTGAAAAATGAGGTTGAAAAGCTTGGTTAGCCATACTATCGCTATGTCCCCGAGACCTTTCCACACCTCAATGGGGATACAATCAGGGCCCATCGCCTTGCCTCCTTTCATCCTTTTTAAAGCCTCCTTCACCTCAGACTCCTGGATGCGCCGCACAAAACGCATGTTGGTCTCATCAAAGGAGTCATTCAGTTCAATGGTAGAACTCTCATTCTCCCCATTGAACAGCTTGTCGAAGTACTCCCGCCATCTATGCTTAATCTCTTCGTCCTTCACCAAGAGTTGGCCTGCTCCGTCCTTGATGCATTTGACTTGGCCAATATCCCTCGTCTTCCTCTCCCGGATCTTAGCCATCTTATAGATGTCCATTTCACCTTCCTTCGTGCCTAACCGTTGGTAGAGGTCCTCATATGCCCGACCCCTTGCTTCACCAACAGCTCGCTTTGCGGCCTTCTTCGCCATCTTGTACTTCTCTATGTTGTCTACACTCCTATCCAGGTATAGGCGTCTGAAGCAATCTTTCTTCTCTTTAAGCGCCTTCTGGACATCATCATTCCACCACCAGGTATCCTTATCTTCGCTTCTCCTTCCCCTGGACACTCCAAACTCCTCCGAGGCCACCTTACGAATGCAAGTCGCCATATTCATCCACACATTGTCCGCATCCCCTCCTTCCTCCCAAGGGCCCTCCTTAAATACCCTCTCCTTGAACACCTGAGCTACCTCCCCCTTGAGCTTCCACCACTTCGTTCTAGCGACCTTGGCACGCTTATCCCGCTGGACACGAATCCGAAAGCGGAAGTCAGCAACCACCAGCTTATGCTGGGGTACAACACTCTCCCCAGGTATCACCTTACAGTCTAGGCACGCACGCCTATCTTCTCTTCTCGAGAGGATGAAATCAATCTGGCTAGAGTGTTGGCCACTACTAAAAGTCACCAGATG
>NW_021297525.1:0-1873 GCF_002162155.2 Triticum dicoccoides
CACGCTTGATCCCATTTGGCCGGACACACTTTCCTGGGTCATGCCTGGCCGCGGAAGATCAACACGTCGCAGCCCCACCTAGGCACAACAGAGAGGCCAGCACGCCGGTCTAAACCTAAGCGCACAGGGGTCTGGGCCCATCGCCCATAGCACACCTGCACGTTGCGAGGGCGGCCGAAAGCAGACCTAGCCTAGTGGCGTTCCAGTCCAATTCGGCGCGCGCCGCTCCGTCGCTGACGTCTGAAGTGCTTCGGCTGATACCGCGACGTCGGGATACCCATAACTACTCCCGCGTAGATGGTTAGTGCGTATAAGCTCGTAGCCAACTCAGATCAAATACCAAGATCTCGTTAAGCGTGTTAAGTATCCGCGAATGCCGAACAAGGCCAGGCCCACCTGTCTCCTAGGTGGTCTCAACCTGCCCTGTCGCTCCGCCACAAAGTAACAGTCGGGGGCCGTCGGGAACTCAGGCCCACCACTACCTGGATGGAGCCACCTGTCCTTTCAGCCCCCAACTCCGAACAGTATCACAGGTAATGTAACAGTGTAAAGTATATAGTATATGCCCGTGATCACCTCCCGAAGTGATCACAGCCCAGTAGTATAGCATGGCAGACGGACAAGAGTGTAGGGCCACTGATGGAACACTAGCATCCTATACTAAGCATTTAGGATTGCGGGTAAGGTATCAATGACTGTAGCAGCAATGACAGGCTATGCATCGGAATAGGATTAACGGAAAGCAGTAACATGCTACACTACTCTAATGCAAGCAGTATAGAGAAGAGTAGGCGATATCTGGTGATCAAGGGGGGGGGGCTTGCCTGGTTGCTCTGGCAAGAGAGAGGGTCGTCAACTCCGTAGTCGAACTGGTCAGCAGCAGCGTCGGTCTCGTAGTCTACCGGAGAGAAGAGGGGGAAGAAATAATGAATACAGAGCAAACAAAGCACCACAAAATATATCAAGGCAATACGCGGTGTTCGGTGTGCCCTAACGCGGTAGTAGGTGATACCGGTGAAGGGGGGAAAACCCCCGGGAAAGTATTCCCGGTGTTTCGTGTTTTCGGGCAGAGGAGCCGGAGGGGGAAAGTTGCGGGTTCGATAGGTTAGGGATGTGTGGCGGACGAACGGACCGCGTATCCGGATTCGTCTCGTCGTTCTGAGCAACTTTCATGTAGAAAGTATTTTCATCCGAATTACGGATTAAAAGATATGATTTTCTAAAGATTTAAATCATTTTCTGATTTTAATTATTTATTTAAACCCAACATTATCCATAACAGTGAATGATGACGCAGGCATGACATCAGAGTGATGTCAGCGGGTCAACTGGTCGGTTGACCAGTCAAACAGACAGGTGGGTCCAGTGGGACCCACATGTCATTGTCTGATAACTAATTAACTAGGTTAATTAGTTTAGTTAACAGATTAGTTATGTTAATTAACAGTAGTTAATTAGTTTAATTAGTTACTAGGTTAATTAAACACAATTAATTTAATTAATTAATTAATAATTTTATTTATTATTATTTTTATTCTTTTACTTATTTATCTTCTTTAATCCTTTTTTTTAAACGTTCAGGGGGCGTGGGGCCCCGCTGGCAGTGGCACATCTGGCCACTGGAGCGGGCTAACGGGGCTGCGGGAGCGGGGCTGCCCGTTTGGGGCGCCCACCCAGGCCAGTGGAGGCGCCGGGGTGTCGTAGCCGGCGACGAGGTGCGACGGGCGGCAGGCGGGCAGTGGCGAGCGAGGCCACGGCGCAAGGCGGGCGCGTGGTCGGGGTCGGACTGGGCAGCGGGCCTATGGCCGGAGACGAGGCCAGGGGCGGACGTGCTGATCCGGCGAAGGCCAGCGCGTAGTGGGGGAGGACGCGG
>NW_021297526.1:0-1488 GCF_002162155.2 Triticum dicoccoides
TCTTTTCTGTTTTTATTTTATTTTACTTTTCTGTTTTCTATTATAGTTTTTAATAGTTTTCAGTTTTGTAAATTTATAAGACCAGTACCTAAAGGGAGGTTGTAAATTAGCCCACTTCCATAATATATTTTGGAATTTTTAAAATATTTAGTTCGCATTTTTATAAATTTCAAAAGGGCATTTATAATAGGTTTAGCTGTTGTTTTAATTATTTTAGTGCATTGGAATAATTTATAGAAGTTTTGTTTCTTCACCATAATTATCTATGCAATATTTGACACGGTCCGAACAATTTTGTTTTAAAGTTTGAAAACTTTGTTTGTTTGCCAAAAATTCAAGTTTGAATTCGAATCGTTTTCGAACTAATGCGAGATTAGCCACAGTAATCAAGGTGACGTGGCATCATTAGCGAAGGATTACTGTAGCGTAATTATCCGGGCGTCACAATTCTCCTCCACTACAAGAAATCTCGTCCCGAGATTTAAGAGGGGGACTAGGGGGAAAGGTCTGGTTACGAAATCCTAACGAATCTTCTCGTCTTTGGTTGCTCTTCTTGAAGAGATCAATCCATTACACTGATGTCTTCATTCCTCTGCTTCAGGTCATCAGGATGAAGTCGGCATCCTTTCTTCGGGATCTTCATCGTATTTAAGAATAGGTAACGAGGCAGGTCAGCAACGACAGAATGCTATAAGGGTAATAACCTGGGATTAACCCATGAATGAGCAAATGAGTACCTCTCGAGTTGAACAAAATAAAACACATCGAGAGTAAAGTTGGAAGGTACAATAAGAAGTTTCAAGCAGCCAGGCAATCGTTCATTGCCTAGGCAGAAGGTGAAAAGGGGTTTCAAGCAACGGAATAATTATTGTGTCTGATGCCAGAATTGTCGATCTCATTGGGAGGTGGCTCATGAATTACATACGAGTCCACGCGGGAGGAATAACTTTGGGAACAGGGGGTGTACAGGAGAGTCAGGTTTCGATCCTGTGGAACTATGGGTTATGGGCCCACCATGTGGGTTAAAGGTAGGAAGGGCGGAGACGTCTTGCGTGATCATGCAAGCAAGGTATGTCAGAGGATAGCCTATCAGTTATGTCGGCAACAACATCAGTACCAAGGACGAGGGACGAAGAGAACCATTTTCCTGCTCGTTGAACGAGGCGGACTAGTAGGCAAAGTTCTCGTCCATCGGTGGTTACCGAAATGTCACCAACAAAAGTAACAGGGTCTCACTGGCAGAGTTGTACACCGAGGTGTTTACATAAGCAGGAGAATATTACTGCTCAGATCATATAGATCACAAGAAAGGTTAAATCAACAATGGAAGGAAAACATGATCATCAGATTAAACAGATCAATGGAAAGGAAAATAGGTTGAAACACAAATTTCAAGGGTATATCCTTCCCAAGGACAAGCAGAGCATGATATCCATGTCAGGATATAATGTAGAAAACTCTTTAGGTAGGGGAGAGGATTTTTCATGA
>NW_021297527.1:0-1094 GCF_002162155.2 Triticum dicoccoides
CCCTGCTGACAAGCATCACACACTGCTACATCTTTATTACTAGACACACTAGGAAGCTCATGACGACGCAAAACATGCCGGACAATAGGTGTGGCCGGGTGACCAAGACGAGCATGCCACTGTGACGGAGATACCCGAACTCCACTGAAGACGCGAGCGACGCCAGGATGCTCCAGACGATAGAGACCTTGGCAGAGCCGCCCACTAAGAAGAATGTCCCTCGTGCCCCGATCCTTAATAAAAAGATCAAAAGGATGAAATTCACAAAGCACATTATTATCACGAGTGAGTTTAGGAACTGAAAGAAGATTACGTGTCATAGATGGAACTCGAAGAACATTGCGAAGTTGAAGACTCCTATTGGCATGTCTAGTGAGAAGTGATGCTTGACCAATATGAGAGATGTGCATACCTGCTCCATTGGCGGTGTGGATCTTGTCGGAGCCATGGTAGGGTTCACGAGTGTGAAGCTTCCCCATCTCACTGGTCAGGTGCTCTGTCGCCCCAGAGTCCATGTACCAGTGGGGATCAATGGAGTAGGACTGAGTGTGTCCCTGTGGCTTCTGCGGCGGCGGACGATCAGCCATGGCGACCTGACGAGCAAAGTTGCGTGTATCCTTCCCGTCATTGCCGAGACCAAGAAAACCCCGCTGGAAGCACTTGTGACACTTCGAGGCCCAGTGCCCATCGCGACCACAAAGCTGGCACACACGTGGACCGCCAGCCCCTGGTAGCGTCGCAGTAGGAGGAGGGGCCGAGGCGGGTGGTGGTGACTGCCCCGAAGGAGCCCTGGATGAAGCAGAGGAGCGACCACCCTTGGTGGCGGCGTTTGCCGAGAGGGCGCCGTTGCCCCTGGATCGGCGCGTCTCGACTCGTTGCTCAGTAAGCAGGAGGCGTGAAAAGACCTCGTGTGCTGGCATGGGCGTGGAGTTGCCCCTCTCATTGATGATCTCGACTAGGGCGTCATACTCCTCATCAAGACCATTGACAATAAACGAGTTGAACTCGGAGTCGGTGAGGGGCTGTCCAATGGAGGCCAGCGTGTCGGCGAGACTCTTGACTTTGTTGTAGAACTCAGTGGCGGTGGAGTCAAG
>NW_021297528.1:0-1212 GCF_002162155.2 Triticum dicoccoides
GGGCCGTCGAGGGTCAGGGTCGCCGAACGGGAGAGGAAACCCTAAATAGCAAGTATCGTGGGTGTGAGATACATGTGGCCGTCGGTGTTGGACACTACATCCACGTCCCACAAGTGGCGCGAGCTTGAAGCCCGCGCCACTTGTGGGACGTGGATGTAGTGTCCGACACCGACGGTACATGTATCTCACACAAACGATACTTTCTATTTAGGGTTTCTCCTCTACCGCTCGGCGACCCTCGACGACCCTCGTTCCCGATATATTTAGGGTTTCTTCTCCTCTATTCTTTCTTCTCCTCTCTTTTTTCTTCTTCCTCTTCTTTTTTTATCCTCTTCTTCCTCTCATGTTCGAGAGGATCGCAGAGGGGTCGGGAGGTTGCCTAGTGTCAAAGGATTCAACAAAACCATGTCTTCATCATTAGGCGAAAGTAACATGTGCATGATGGTACGAAGCTCTCCAAAGTTATTTTGGAACGGAGTCCCAGATAAGATAATTCACTTTTTGGTACAAAGTTCAGCAAGAACCTTCCAAATATCATTATTTGGAAGGCCTTTGCTGAAATTCATACAAAAAGGCAAATTATCCTATCCGGGACACCATTCCAAAATAACTTTGGAGGACTTTGTCATGCCCTGGTTACTTCCGGCTAATGATGAAGCCATGGATTTCTTCAATACTTTGACACTAGGAAACCCCTCTCGACCCCTCGAACCCTCGACGACCCTGGAACCCTCGACCCCTAGACGACCATGGAACCCTCGACCCTCGATCCCTTGACCCTATAGAACCCTCGAAGAAAGGAATAGCTAGAGGAGAAGATCGAAGAAAAAAAAGAAGAAAAAAAGAGGAGAAGAAGAAAGGAATAGTGGAGAAGAAGAGAAAATATAATATTCTATTTTATCTTCTTCTCCACTATTCCTTTCTTCTTCTCCTCTTCTTTTCCTTCTTTTTTCTTCTTCTGATTTATTTCTCCTCTTGTTCCTCTCCCCTCTCGGCGACCCTAGACCCCCTCTCGACCGTCGACCCCTAGGCGACCGTCAACCCCTCTCTTTTTTTTCTTCCTCTTCTTTTTTATCCTCTTCTTCCTCTACCGCTCGGCGACCCTCGACGACCCTCGTTCCCGATAAAAAAAAGAGGAAGAAGAAGAAAAAAAAGAGGAGAAGAAAGAATAGAGGAGATTTCTTCTCCTCTTTTTTTTTTCTTATTCCTCTT
>NW_021297528.1:3029-5127 GCF_002162155.2 Triticum dicoccoides
TGTTGCTTTATTTATTTTATTTTGTGATTAACTTTACTATAAAAATAGTTTTTTCCTTTTTTTTGATTTGTTTTTTGCATTATTTATTTTCTTTTGTTTTTTGCTTTAATTTTTAATTCTGTTTGCTTTTAGGTTAGCAAAATTATAAACTTTATGTTAGTGCCATTAGTTTTAGAAAAATTATAAACTTTCTGTTAGTGCCATTAGTTTTCAAATTTGAATAGTTAAAATTTGAATTCTTTGAAAATTGTTTGAATCACAAGTTTGTGATTAACTTACTAAAAAATGAGAATAGATGCGCTTATAGAGAAAATTCAACCTAAATTCCTAGTAAATTTCTATGAATTTCAGAGAAATTCACTATGAATTTAGGTTAAACTTTTCTCTATTAGGGCATCTATTTTCACTTTGAGAGTAGCTCAACAAGGCAGAGAGGGAAGGGCTTATAAACCGGTGTGAGCCCCCTTCGGTTGGCGAGGTGGGACTAAACTCTGCCCACAATGAGGACCAACCCTTTAGTCCCAGTTTGTGGCACAAACCGGGACTAATGGTCATGGGCCAGGGGCGAGGAGCAAAATTATAAACTTTCTGTTAGTGCCATTTGTTTTAGAAAGTTGAAAGTTGAAAGTTGGCATGGGCCAGGGACTAATGGTCATGGTATTACGAGGGTCGAACCATAAGACATGAAAGCATTTCAAATGAACTCTGAAAAAGTTGAAAGTTGGCATGGTATCATAATTTCACCCACATAGCATGTGCATGTACAAAATGGATAATGGTAGCATGTTCATGTGTTACAAAGTTGGCATGGTATCATCATAATAGTTGCAGCAGAAAGTCTTCACTTTTTCTTCGCTTGTGTCATTTGCTTATTGCGCCGTAATCATGGATAATCTTCATTGTTTATCAGGATGCTTGGGTCAGCCTTGACATTGAAGGGAGGAATTTCATGAAACTTTTCATAATCTTCAGACATGTCTGTCTTGCCGTCCACTCCCAGGATGTCCCTTTTTCCTGAAAGAACTATGTGGCGCTTTGGCTCATCGTATGATGTATTCGCTTCCTTATCTTTTCTTTTTCTCGGTTTGGTAGACATGTCCTTCACATAGATAACCTGTGCCACATCATTGGCTAGGACGAACGGTTCGTCAGTGTACTCAAGATTTTTCAGATCCACTATTGTCATTCTGTACTGTGGGTCTACCTGTACCCCGCCGCCTAACAGATTGACCCATTTGCACTTAAACAAAGGGACCTTAAAATCAGGTCCGTAGTCAAGTTCCCATATGTCCACTATGTAACTATAATATGTGTCTTTTCCGCTCTCGGTTGCTGCATCAAAGCGGACACCGTTGTTTTGGTTGGTCCTCTTTTGATCTTGGGCGATCGTGTAAAATGTATTCCCATTTATCTCGTATCCTTTGTAAGTCAATACAGTCAAAGATGGTCCCCTGGACAACAAGTACAACTCATCACAAACAGTGTTGTCACCTCTGAGACGTGTTTCCAACCAACTGCTGAAAGTCCTGATGTGTTCACATGTAATCCAGTCGTCGCACTGCTCCGGGTGTTTGGAGCGCAGACTGTTCTTGTGTTCATCGACATACGGGGTCACCAAGGTAGAGTTATGTAGAACTGTGTAGTGTGCTTGAGACCAAGAATATCCGTCCCTGCATATTATTGAGTCTCTTCCAAGAGTGCCTTTTCCAGTCAGTCTACCCTCATACCGCGATTTAGGGAGACCTATCTTGTTAAGGCCAGGAATGAAGTCAACACAAAACCCGATAACATCCTCTGTTTGATGGCCCATGGAGATGCTTCCTTCTGGCCTAGCGCGGTTACGGACATATTTCTTTAGGACTCCCATGAACCTCTCAAAGGGGAACATATTGTGTAGAAATACGGGCCCCAGGATGACAATCTCGTCGACTAGATGAACTAGGACGTGCGTCATGATATTGAAGAAGGATGGTGGGAACACCAGCTCGAAACTGACAAGACATTGCGCCACATCACTCCTTAGCCTTGGTACGATTTCTGGATCGATCACCTTCTGAGAGATTGCATTGAGGAATGCACATAGCTTCACAATGGCTAA
>NW_021297529.1:0-1031 GCF_002162155.2 Triticum dicoccoides
GCCTCCTGCCTGGGATCCTCCTAAACTACTCCAGGTCGTCGTCAGCGGGCAGCACGTAGTAGTAGGCACCTCCGGTGTAGTAGGGGTCGTCGTCGACGGTAGCGTCTGGCTCCTGAACTCCAGCATCTGGTTGCGACAACCAGAAAGAAAGGAAAGGGGGAAAAGGGGGGAGAAAGCAACCGTGAGTACTCATCCAAAGTACTCGCAAGCAAGGATCTACACTACATATGCATGGGTATATGTGTAAGGGGGCCATATCAGTGGACTGAACTGCAGAATGCCAGAATAAGAGGGGGGATAGCTAGTCTTATCGAAGACTACGCTTCTGGTCACCTTCGTCTTGCAACAGGTAGAAGAGGGTAGGTCGAAGTCCTCCAAGTAGCATCTCCGAGTAACATCTCCAAATAGCATCTCATAGCGTAATCCTACCCGGCGATCCCCTCCTCATATCCCTGAGGTAGAGCAACCACCGGTTGTATCTGGCACTTGGAAGGGTGTGTTTTATTAAGTATCCGGTTCTAGTTGTCATAAGGTCAAGGTACAACTCCAAGTCGTCCTGTTACCGAAGATCACGGCTATTCGAATAGATTAACTTCCCTGCAGGGGTGCACCACATAACCCAACACGCTTGATCCCATTTGGCCGGACACACTTTCCTGGGTCATGCCCGGCCACGGAAGATCAACACGTCGCAGCCCCACCTAGGCACAACAGAGAGGCCAGCACGCCGGTCTAAACCTAAGCGCACAGGGGTCTGGGCCCATCGCCCATAGCACACCTGCACGTTGCGAGGGCGGCCGAAAGCAGACCTAGCCTAGTGGCGTTCCAGTCCAATTCGGCGCGCGCCGCTCCGTCGCTGACGTCTGAAGTGCTTCGGCTGATACCACGACGTCGGGATACCCATAACTACTCCCACGTAGATGGTTAGTGCGTATAGGCTCGTAGCCGACTCAGATCAAATACCAAGATCTCGTTAAGCGTGTTAAGTATCCGCGAACGCCGAACAGGGCCAGGCCCACCTCTCTCCTAGG
>NW_021297530.1:0-1568 GCF_002162155.2 Triticum dicoccoides
CTAGAACCATATTTGATAAATGGACCATATCTACAGAAACTTGGCTCCAATTCAACTCTATCATATTTGATAAATGAACATAGTTGGAACAAAGACAAGTTTTTAGACATGAAAGAAAACTGAGAAAAAAAAGCAATGCACTTGTGCTCAACAACATCAACAACACTTAATTAATTTGGTAGGTTAGTTGGCAATGGCAACTGGCACCCTTCAAAAGTAGGGTTTTCTTTAGACATGAAAGAATACTGAAAATGTTGAAAAACAGAGAATAGTAACCTAAAAATAGGGATTTGTGGTGCACTTAATAACTCAAGAACTCAATCTAGTATTCAAATTTTGAACCTACCACTTAAGCACACGGATCGGGGGACCTAAACCTAGCACTAACCTAAACCTACCACTAACCTAAACTATTAATAATACCTAACCCTAAACACCAAAACCAGTAGAAAAAATTCACCTTTGGTCCGGTGGTGGAGGAGGAGGTAGCGTGTGGCCAAGGTATGTAGTACCCTGCATGTATTATTATGAAGGATAAATAGTTCGTGCTGATTAAAGCATTATGAATTTATTAGGGGACACGACCGAGGTGGCGGCCCTGAAAAAGGCGTTAAGCGAGGCCAAATACAGAGCGGCCAAGGAACGCGCCGCATACGAGAAGCAGGAGGCCCGTGTCAGCGAGGTCCAGCAAGAGCTCCAGGATGCCGTCAAGAAGTACGGATCCTTGCAGCGTGACTTTAAGACTCAAGAGCCTGAGCTTGTCAAGGCACTCCAGACTGCGCAAGATGCCAGAGCCGAAGCCCAGAGGGCCCTCCGGGAAGTCCAGGCGGCCAAAAAGATTGCGGCGGGTAAGGCGTTTCTTATGCAAAGCAAGCATGTGAAGGAGACTTTTTTTTACTTACCCGAATTTGGAGTTCTCCAGGAGAGTTTGCAGATCTGTCGCGCAGCATATCAGATGATGTCGAGTTCTACCGAGCTGAAGAAGGGAGATCGATGGAGAAGCTGTTCTGGCCCCAATACCTTGGGCCAGAACATCCGATGCCCTCGAGCGACCAGCTGAAACAGCTGGTCGAGCTGCACAAGGCAGCCGAACTGGCCATCAAGGACCTCATAGTTTGGTTATGGCCTGCCAAGCCTATGCCCAGCAGCTACTTCGGACTCGTGAAGCGGCTTGTAAGTGCCTGCCCACGACTTGAACTCATAAAGCGGTCGGTTTGCATCGAAGGTGCGCGGATGGCCTTTGCCCGTGCAAATATGCATTGGGCGAAGATTAACGCCATGGCACTGATACAGAGGGGCCGCCGAAGGGCAAGGAGCACCGCCAACCCAAACTATACTATGACAGTGTCCTGGAGGTATCCCACCTTGTGGCGGAGCAATGTACAAAGGATGTAATCTTTGAATGAATGCATTTGATTTATCCTGTAATATGAAACAAGTTCGCTGTGCAATGTAATGTTTGCTGATTTAAAATTTTACCTCGTATGCGACCGTTTATAAAATCTGAGAGTTGGCTAGTCGTCGGCTTCTGCCCCCACGCAATATTCCTGAGCAATTTTTCAAAGTTC
>NW_021297531.1:0-555 GCF_002162155.2 Triticum dicoccoides
GACGGTGGTGTCGGGGCGGCGGGGCGACGGTGGCGTCGAGGGCGACGGGGCGACGGTGGTGTCGGGGCAGGGCGACGGTGGCGTCGAGGGCGGCGGGGCGACGGTGGTGTCGGGGCAGGGCGATGGTGGCGTCGGGAGAGGAGATCGGGGAAGGGGATCGCGGGCGAGGGCGAGGGAGAGAGAGGGGATCGGTATGAAGTAGGGGCGCCACAATACTAATGGCGCACCACCCCTCGGTGCGCCATAAGTACATACATACTAAGGGCGCACCAGGGTGAGGTGCGCCATTAGTATTTTTTTTTTATTTCTGCTCGAGCCAATAGTTATCTACCACCTGACCTGATACATGTCAAGTCTTCTCTACTAGCTCGACTGGTCAGAGCTAGTTCTCACACCAGGAGGTCCTAGGTTTGATTCCCAGGCTCCACAATTTTTTTTTATGCATTTAAAATGCTGTTTGATACTTATTTGTGTTTAAATATGTTCAAACTTGTTTAAATCATAACAGTAATATTTTTTTATAAGACAGTAATAATTTTTTAAAAAATATCATCA
>NW_021297532.1:0-1380 GCF_002162155.2 Triticum dicoccoides
TTTGACAACCATGAAAATTGCTTTGGGATCCCAAAACAGTGAGTAATAGGCCACGAAACGGGCCAGAATCGGCAAAAACCGCGAGTGTTGATGATCGAGACGTAAACGCACCCTGGGGTTCGTCAATCGTGGAAATCACTCCGGGGCCCAAAACATTGACTAATAGTCCAAGAAACGGGCCAGAATCGGCCCAAACTATGAGTGTTGATGACCGACACGTAAGCGCACCTTGGGGTCCGACAACCATGGAAATCGATTTGGGAGCCCAAAATGGTGAGTAATAGTCCAGGAAACAGGCCAGAATCGGCCAAAACTGTGATTGTTGATGACCGACACGTAATCGCACCCCTGGGTTCGGCAATCGTGGAATTCACTCCGGAACCCCAAAACTGTGAATAATAGTCCAAGAAATGGGCCAGAATCGGCCCAAACTATGAGTGTTGATGACCATCAGTAAGCGCACCTTGGGGTTCCATAACCATGGAAATCGATTTGGTATCCCAAAATGGTGAGTAATTATCCACGAAACAGGCCTGAATCGGCCAAAACCGTGAGTTTGATGACCGACACGGAAACGCACCCCGGGGTTCGTTAATCGTGGAAATCACTCTGGACCTCAAAACAGTGAATAATAGTCCACAAAATCGGCTAGAATCGGCAAAAACAGTGAGTGTTGATGACCGACACATATACGCACCCGGGGTTCCTTAATCGTGGAATTCGCTCCGGGACCCAAAACAGTGCCTAATAGTCCAAGAAACGGGCCATAATCGGCCCAAACTATGAGTGTTGATGACCGACACGTAAGCGCACCTTGGGGCTCGACATTCATGGAAATCGATTTGGGACCCCAAAACGGTGAGTAATAGTCCATGAAACGGGCCAGAATTGGCCAAAACTGTGATTGTTGATGACCGACACATAAGCGCACCCCAGGGTTCGGCAATCATGGAAATCACTCCGGGACCCCAAAACTGAGAAATAATTCAAGAAACGGGCCAGAATCGGCCCAAACTGCGATTGTTGATGACAGACATGTAAGCGCTCCTTGGGGTTTGGCAACCATGAAAATTGCTTTGGATCCCAAAACAGTGAGTAATAGGCCACCAAACGGGCCAAAATCGACAAAAACCGCGAGTATTGATGACCGACACATAAACGCACCCCGGGGTTCGTCAATCGTGGAAAGCACCCCGGGACCGAAAAACAGTGAGTAATAGTCCAAGAAACGGGCCAAAATTGGCCAAAACTGCGACTCTTGATGGCCGACACGTAGGCCCTTCAAAAACTATGGAAATCGCTTCGGGGCCCCAAAACAATGAATAATAGTCCACGAAACGGGTCAGAATTGGCCAAAATTGTGAGTGTTGATGACCGACA
>NW_021297533.1:0-1690 GCF_002162155.2 Triticum dicoccoides
GGGGGGGTGAATAGGCGATTTTTATGAAAGTCTTCAAAACATGAGAGTTTAGAAGACAAACATGAAAATTGTACCTATAAACATGCAGTGGAAGATGAACTACACTAGACACATCATGGTCAAACAAGTATGAAGCTAAAGCATGATGAATGATAGCAGCTAGGTAGTAGGATCAGGATGGAAGATAGTATGAAGCCAATCAGAACAAGTAGTCACACAGTGAAGTCAAATAGGCAGAGCAATCAGGCAATGACTTCGCAAAGACAAACTGTAAGTAAGGAGAGTAAGAGATAGAACCAGTGTGTTGTGAAGACAAGGATTTGTTCGACCAGTTCCAGTTGCTGTGATAACTGTACGTCTGGTTAGGGAGGCTGAGATTCAACTCAGAAGACCGCGTCTTCACCTTATTCCCCTTGAGCTAAGGACACACAGTCCTCACCCAATCACTCTAGTAAGTCTTCAAGTTAGACTTCCAAACCTTCACAGACTTCGTTCACCGGCAATCCACAATGACTCTTGGATGCTCAGAACGCGACGCCTAACTGGCTGGAGGATTCACAGTCCTCAAGTGTAACAAGTCTTCAGATCACGCGGACAGAAAGACTTCAGTGATGCCAAACACTCTCTAGGCTCTGGGTGGTTTGGGCTTTGTCCTTGCAAGGATTCTCTCTCTCAAAGTCTTCGGAGGTGGGTTGCTCCCAAACGACAAAGGTCGTATCTAACTCTGAGCAACCACCAATTTATGGTGTAGTGGGTGGGCTATTTATAGCCACTGGGCAACCCGGCCTGATTTGTCCGAAATGACCCTGGGTCACTAAGGAACTGACACGTGTCACAATGGTCAGATTTCAAACACATGCGACAGCTTGACTTGGGCTACAAGTAAAGCTGACTTATTCGACTCTGGATAAGATTTGCTCTCATTGTCTTCGCTCGAAGACATAGGATTTTGGTTGAGCATCACTTCAGTCACTCTGACTTTGTTCACTTGGACCCCACTTAACAGTGCGGTGGTTCCTATGACTCAACAAAGAAGAAAAGAAACAACGAAACTATTAAGTCTTCGCGCTCCATAGTCTTCACTCAATGTCTTCTCCTGTCATAGTCTTCGGTGTGAATGTATTCACGTACCACCATTATCTTCAATGTCTTCATACATTTTTAGGGGTCATCTCTGGTAGGTAAACCGAATCAAGGAGGGACTACTACCTGTGTTATCCTGCAATTCTCACAAACACATTAGTCCCTCAACCACGTTTGTCGTCAATACTCCAAAACCAAACTAGGGGTGGCACTAGATGCACTTACAATCTCCCCCTTTTTGGTGATTGATGACAAACTGGTTGAAGTTTTCAACGGGGATATAAATATGTGAAATTGTAAAGGATGAGGTATTGTCTTCGTAAGTAGCAAAAGGCTCCCCCTGAAGATGTGCATATAAATAATTTGCTTTTGGAATGCAAATGCACATGGCAGGTTCTACTTGTGGAGATCCTCTTCAACTTATGAAGATAAATCATCATGCATGATTCGATGTAACAAAGATAATGACATGCATAATGAAAAATGGACGTCTGCAAAATGATTTAAGTGCGGAAGTTATCATTGCATAACAAAATAGCAAATAAGTAGCATACGACCATCGAGTTTAAGTGTTACAACTCAGAGAACCAAATGTATCAAGATCAAG
>NW_021297534.1:0-2296 GCF_002162155.2 Triticum dicoccoides
CCTCAACAAGAGAAGTCTGATCCTACTTCTTTCCAAGGAACACAAGTTCAAGATGATCTTCCACCACAAGCAAAAAAGGCAAGGACAAGCTTCAAGAGGAGATTGATGAATTTGAAGAAGCTCCCAAAGCCTTGGTCAAGTGGGTTCCCAAGACTACATCAAGTTCTACTTCATCAAGTACGACTAGAACTCCAAGGATCCCCATCAAGATGGTGTGGATCCCGAAGAAGAAGAACTAGAGAGTTCTTGAGGGTGACTCCGCCAACACACTTCACTCATATCATTTTGGCGAGGACAAGTGCAAACAACTTCCATATCTTGCACTAGTTCAAGGAGTCACAAACCCTCTTGTTTGTAAGACAAGGGACAAGGTAACCTAATGCATTCATGGACATTATCTCATGTGAATATCACTCTATGTCTATGGATATCCTTGTTTGTTCCTTGTGGGACTAACCCGTGTAGGTATTGAAAGTGCAACTCAGTCCAATGGATTGCTCCGATTGATCTACATCAACATTGAGCATCTACATCTTCAACACCTACATGAAGTCATCATCGACAAAACCCAAGGTTAGTTCATCCCTCTTAGGGGGGATATCACATCTAGGGGGAGCTTTACTCTAATTAATTGAGCTAAAGCAAGTCTAATGGTGTGAACACAACAATGCTTTATGTAAAAGTGGCAACCCCACTTGTGCTTAAACGATGAGTATGACCTACGATCAAATGTTCTCATTTGACTCCTAAGTCAATATACTCATATATAGATGACCTAGTCATCGCTAAATTGCTTGATAGATGCTAGAGTGTTTGTGCATGCTTGGTCACATATTTCTTTTGCCATCTTATTGTGTGAGCATGTTGGTTGCATATTTTACTCATTCAAGGACATTCATTTGTTGCTTTGATTGTTTGGCTTTTTCTCTTTTACCAAATGGATGGACAAGAATGCCTAATAAATCCCTCTAGCTATCTATGTTTTCCTCGTCTTAAACTCTATTCATGCTACATCACAAAGTTTGATCAAGTCAGATTCGAACCACTCTGTGTGAGGAGCACTCGGAGTCCTCGATTTGTCATAGACTTAAACTTCCAAAACCTCTTTGTGCATTTTGGTATGACCGAGTCATCCATTTCGGTCACACCGAGATCACTAAGTTGATCTAGGTTTTCAATCTCAGTGCAACCGACTAGAACTTTTCGGTCACACCGAGTTGCAGTAACCGCTTGCAGTTCTGCATCTCGATGCCACCGAGTTGTTCCACTCGGTCACACCGACAGGGTCAGGTTATATATACTGACGGGTTAAATTTTGGAAAATTTTCCAAAACCTTTCACCCGCGTGTGACCTTCTCTGCCTCCTCGGGTCTCCGGATCGTCCTCTTGCTGCCAGCGACCTCTCGCCGCTGGTCTCCGTCGCCGTCAATGGCAATCTGCCCCGCCGTTGCCGCCGTAGCAAGTTCACCGCCGAAGTAGGGTATGAACTTGATCTTTGTGCTATTCCTTAACTCCGATTCGTAGCACATTGCTTTGCCATGATTCTTGCCACGTATGAAATTATCCTGTCTAGCGAAAGCATCCCGTAGATTTGATTTGATTTGAAAATTTAGGGTTAGGTCTCCGCCGAACTCATCTCGGACCGACCGAGTCGTAGAAATCGGTCTCATCGAGTTGGCTTAGGCCATTGCACATGCGTTTTCGGTCTGATCAAAAATTGCAAATCGGTGTGACCGAGTTCAATTCTCTGTGAAACCCTAGCAGTCTCGGTGCCACCGAACTGTGACTCAGTCTGACCGAGTTCACTAGTTTAGGTTCCAAAAGCTGCTTCGGTATCACCAAGTTTGCAAATCGGTAGATCCGAAATGCTTTCTGTGAAGAACTAAAACTAAGTTTTTAAGTCATCTGTTTTGCAAAAAATCTGCACTTTGTGATGCTCATCTACTCTACCTCATCTACAACCTATTCACAGGGTTTGCTAACAGTTTGCCTGCAAGATGTCTGATCAAAGTGACAGCCAAAACAAGTCTGAGGAGCAGGTTCATATGAGTGAGGGCACTAGTCCCTCTAGCACTTCTGATGAGGGCAGCAGGAGCACACCAAGCAACTTGCCCAGGGCAGCCACCAGAACAAGGAAGAAGAAGACCTCAAATTCTGAGGATGAGGATTATGTGGCTGTTGAGGAAGAAGTCAGCTCCAAGAAAAAGGTGCTAAAGAAAGAGTATGGCTCAGCTGCTACAACAAAGCCAGGGATGCACAAGAAGGCTCCAACAAAGAGGATTCCCATGTCAAAGGC
>NW_021297535.1:0-1143 GCF_002162155.2 Triticum dicoccoides
CCACGGGATCTAGCCCTTTGACTTTGCACGGACGGGCTTTGACCAGTGGACCTCCCCACCCGGTTGTGTTAGGTCAGCCCATAGGAACACTTTGGAGCAACATCCGGGCCAGACCCAGAGCAAGAACCCCTCCATGTAGACCCCACGCGTCCGTTTCCCCCCTCCAGGTGCCGGCGGCGGCGCTGTCCGTGAGGGGGGCACACCCCAGACACGCGTGTCGGGCGTTTGCAACCGCCACAACACTTCCAGACTTGTGAGACGCCGCCTACGCAAGATTTGGCGGCATGCTAGCCCCCGGAGGCCGCCGGCCACAGCCGTAGACGCGCGAAGGGCAATCCGCGTAGAGGGAATTTTTCGGATACTTCTTCATCACCAAAAATTATGAAAAAATACCATCCTTCCTATAGCACATGTGCCCACATCGTGCAAAAAACTCATGATTTTATCGCGCTCCGAGTATTTAGTAATATTGACGCCGCATCGTTACCGCAGAACATCTACTACCGTGTCATCACCGTCCGTGAGGGGGGGTCATGCACCGGAGACGCGTCCCGACTCTTCGGACATGCCACCACACCACCCTGCTTGTATGAGGGCCCGGTGCGACGCTCCGGTGGCATTGCTACCCCCCAGTGCCCCCGTCCCGCCTAACCCTGTAGCATTTGACCACGGGATCTAGCCCTTTGACTTTGCACGGACGGGCTTTGACCAGTGGACCTCCCCACCCGGTTGTGTTAGGTCAGCCCATAGGAACACTTTGGAGCAGCATCCGGGCCAGACCCATAGCAAGATCCCCTCTGTGTAGACCCCACGCGTCCGTTTCCCCCCTTCATGTGCCGGCGGCGGCGCCGTTCGTGAGGGGGGGCACACCCTGGACACGTGTGCCGGGCGTTTGCAACCGCCACAACACTTCCAGACTTGTGAGAGGCCGCCTACGCAAGATTTGGCGGCATGCTAGCCCACGGAGGCCGCCGGCCACAGCCGTAGACGCGCGAAGGGTAATCCGCGTAGAGGGAATTTTTTGGATACTTCTCCATCACCAAAATTATGAAAAAATACCATGGTTCCTATAGCACATGTGCCCACGTCATGCAAAAAAACTCATGATTTTATCGCGCTCCGAGTATTTAGTAATATTGACGC
>NW_021297536.1:0-720 GCF_002162155.2 Triticum dicoccoides
CGGGAGAGGAGAGGGCGAGGGCGAGGGAAGGTGGGGAGAGGGCGAGGGAGAGGGAAGGCGAGGAGAGGGCGAGGGAGGGAGAGGGCGAGGGCGAGGAGAGGGCGGAGAGGCAGGGCGGCGGCGGTGGAGCGGGCGCGGGCGGACGGCGTCGGGTTAGGTTTGGGCGGACGGCGCGGGCTCGAGGGGGAGGAAGGGGAGAGGGAGGCGGCGGGGGCGCGTGGGCGGCTGCGGCGCAGTGGGTCAGGGCAGCGGGAAGGGGGGATCGGGCACAATACTAATGGCGCACCACCCCTCGGTGCTCCATAAGTACATCCATACTAATGGCGCACCTCACCGTGGTGCGCCATTAGTATTTTTTTTATTTCAACTCGAGCCAACAGGTTATGTACCACCAGAACTGATCCACATCAAGTCCCCTCTACTAGCTCGACTGGTCAGCAGCCAGTTCTCACACCAGGAGGTCCTGGGTTCGACTCCCAGGCTCCACAAATTTTTTTAGCATTTAAAAAGCTGTTTGATACTTATTTGTGTTTAAATATGTTCAAACTTGTTTAAATAATAACAATAATATATTTTATAAGACAGTAGCATTTAAAAAGTTGTTTGATACTTATTTTTTTTATAAGACGGTGCGTGGGGTGCGAGGGGTCGGCGGCGGCGGTTGAGTAGGGGAATCGAGGGTGCGGGGGGTCGGCGGCGGTGGCCGGTGGACTGGGGGGT
>NW_021297537.1:0-597 GCF_002162155.2 Triticum dicoccoides
AGGGAAGGCGGGGAGAGGGCGAGGAAGAGGGAAGGCGAGGAGAGGGCGAGGGAGGGAGAGGGCGAGGGCGAGGAGAGGGCGGAGAGGCAGGGCGGCGGCGGTGGAGCGGGCGCGGGCGGACGGCGTCGGGTTAGGTTTGGGCGGACGGCGCGGGCTCGAGGGGGAGGAAGGGGAGAGGGAGGCGGCGGGGGCGCGTGGGCGGCTGCGGCGCAGTGGGTCAGGGCAGCGGGAAGGGGGGATCGGGCACAATACTAATGGCGCACCACCCCTCGGTGCGCCATAAGTACATCCATACTAATGGCGCACCTCACCGTGGTGCGCCATTAGTATTTTTTTATTTCAACTCGAGCCAACAGGTTATGTACCACCAGAACTGATCCACATCAAGTCCCCTCTACTAGCTCGACTGGTCAGCAGCCAGTTCTCACACCAGGAGGTCCTGGGTTCGACTCCCAGGCTCCACAAATTTTTTTAGCATTTAAAAAGCTGTTTGATACTTATTTGTGTTTAAATATGTTCAAACTTGTTTAAATAATAACAGTAATATTTTTTTATAAGACAGTAGCATTTAAAAAGCTGTTTGATACTTATTTTTTT
>NW_021297538.1:0-7139 GCF_002162155.2 Triticum dicoccoides
TGCCCTAAGGGCTGTATATATGGAGGAAGAGGGGGGAATTTCGTGGCCCTTGGTGGAGGGGTCCGAAATCAACCCTATCTCTTGTTTCCCCACACATACGGACTCTAAAAATAGCCTATACTTATGTATTTCGAAATTACATGGGCCTGGCCCAATAATAAGGTGACGCAGCACCTAAAATAGCCTCGGGACGAAATTTATGAAGTGGTATCTTGTATATTTCGTCCAAGGCTTCATGCACCCATTATGGTGGCTTCAAAGTCCTGAAATCATCACTTGTAACTCCGTTCTTGTTCCCCTTGCGCATGCCATCATCTCCATGCTTGTTCTTGCTCCAATGTTCACCCTTCTCCAAGCTAGGCCCTTCATTTGTAAGCAAAACAAATGTATCCAATTTAGGCAGCATCATATTCTCATGAACATTAGAATCATTACCAAGAAACGAAAGTACCTGGTAATTTAGTTGGCGTGCACGAGCTCTAGTAATTGGTCCAGTATGTATAGCAGCAGGGGCTGTGGGTGTAACAATTGTATTGATGTCCTCATCAATAGAGCATCTGCAGAAAGGTACGTTTGTCCCTACCGGGGGGGCTAATGTCTATAAGCAACATAATCTCTCGAATTTCCTTCAAAATGAAGTGCCAATGGGTTCAGAAACTTGTCTGAAAAACAGCGATGAATGATGTTCTTTGACTTTCAGGGCCAAAAAGTCCTGCTTAAGGCTGAATTTGAGGGTACTCCGGGCCTCCTGGCGCAAGCGGGGAGTATTTTTCGGATTCGCGTGCTCGCCGCGAGCAGTTTGAGTAGTTATGGGTCCTACACGGACTCCGAATGACAAAATTATGACCGTTTTAGTGAACAGCTATCCATTCTATGGCAGTCCTTGAAAGTACTTCATTTTCTCATGCGCTTTTTTGCCTGATTGCCCCAAAATTTCTTGTCCTCTACAGAGGAGATATTGTTTCCACATATATATGGACCAATGCCAGGAATGCCCTTTTGATCTTGGCGTTCACGCGCATGAGTTACAACATGCCATCCGGCGAAAACAAGGAGAATAGGGCATATAGCCGCTGGATTTTCCTCAATTTATGGCAAAATGAGATTGGACGGATCATAGAGCATCTGCAGAAAGGTATGTTTGTCCCTACCAAGGGTGCTAATGTCTATAAGCGACATAATCTCTCAAATTTCCTTCAAAATGAAGTGCCAATGGGTTCAGAAACTTGTCTGAAAAACAGCGACGAATGATATTCTTTGACTTTCAGGGCCAAAAAGTCCTGCTTAAGGCTGAATTTGAGGGTACTCCGGGCCTCCTGGCGCAAGCGGGGAGTATTTTTCGGATTAGCGTGCTCGCCACGAGCAGTTTGAGTAGTTATGGGTCCGACACAGACTCCGAATGACAAAATTATGACCGTTTTAGTGAACATCTGTCCATTCTATGGCAGTCCTTGAAAGTACTTCATTTTCTCGTGCGCTTTTTGCCAGATTGCCCCAAAATTTCTTGTCCTCTTTAGAGGAGATATCGTTTCCACATATATATTGACCGATGCCAAGAATGCCCTTTTGTTCTTGGCTTTCACGCACATGAGTTACAGCATGCCATCCGGCGAAAACAAGGAGAATAAGGCATATAGCCGCTGGATTTTCTTCAATTTATGGCCAAATGAGATTGCCCGGATCATAGAGCATCTGCAGAAAGGTACGTTTGTCCCTACCAGGGGGGCTAATGTCTATAAGCAACATAATCTCTCGAATTTCCTTCAAAAGGAAGTTCCAATGGGTTAAGAAACATGTCTGAAAAACAGCGACGAATGATGTTCTTTGACTTTCAGGGCCAAAAAGTCCCGCTTAAGGCTGAATTTGAGGGTACTCCGGGCCTCCTGGCGGAAGCGGGAAGTATTTTTTGGATTCGCGCGCTCGCCACAAGCAGTTTGAGTAGTTATGGGTCCGACACGGATTCCGAATGACAAAATTATGACCGTTTTAGTGAACATCTGTCCATTCTATGGCATTCCGTGAAAGTACTTCATTTTCTCGTGCGCTTTTTGCCAGATTGCCCCAAAATTTCTTGTCCTCTTTAGAGGAGATATTGTTTCCACGTATATATTGACCGATCCCAGGAATGCCCTTTTGTTCTTGGCTTTCACGCGCATGAGTTACAGCATGCCATCCGGCAAAAACAAGGAGAATAAGGCATATAGCCGCTGGATTTTCTTCAATTTACGGCCAAATGAGATTGCCCGGATCATAGAGCATCTGCAGAAAGGTACGTTTGTCCCTACCAGGGGGGCTAATGTCCATAAGCAACATAATCTCTCGAATTTCCTTCAAAAGGAAGTGCCAATGGGTTAAGAAACATGTCTGAAAAACAACGACGAATGATGTTCTTTGACTTTTAGGGCCAAAAAGTACTGCTTAAGGCTGAATTTGAGGGTACTCCGGGCCTCCTGGCGGAAGCGGGAAGTATTTTTTGGACTCGCGCGCTCGCCACGAGCAGTTTGAGTAGTTATGGGTCTAACACGGACTCCGAATGACAAAATTATGACCGTTTTAGTGAACATCTGTCCATTCTATGGCAGTCCTTGAAAGTACTTCATTTTCTCGTGCGCTTTTTGCCTGATTGCCCCAAAATTTCTTGTCCGCTATAGAGGAGATATTGTTTACACATATATATTGACCAATGCCAGGAATGCCCTTTTGTTCTTGGCTTTCACGCGCATGAGTTACAGCATGCCATCCGGCGAAAACAAGGAGAATAAGGCATATAGCCGCTGGATTTTCTTCAATTTATGGCCAAATGAGGTTGCCCGGATCATAGAGCATCTACAAAAAGGTACGTTTGTCCCTACCAGGGGGGTTAATGTCTATAAGCAACATAATCTCTCGAATTTCCTTCAAAAGGAAGTGCCAATGGGTTAAGAAACATGTCTGAAAAACAGCGACGAATGATGTTCTTTGACTTTCAGGGCCAAAAAGTCCTGCTTAAGGCTGAATTTGAGGGTACTCCGGGCCTCCTGGCGCAAGCGGGGAGTATTTTTCGGATTCGCGCGCTCGCCGCGAGCAGTTTGAGTAGTTATGGGTCTAACACGGACTCCGAATGACAAAATTATGACCGTTTTAGTGAACATCTGTCCATTCTATGGCAGTCTTGAAAGTACTTCATTTTCTCGTGCGCTTTTTGCCTGATTGCCCCAAAATTTCTTGTCCTCTACAGAGGAGATATTGTTTCCACATATATATTGACCAATGCCAGGAATGCCCTTTTGTTCTTGGCTTTCATGCGCATGAGTTACAACATGCCATCCGGCGAAAACAAGGAGAATAAGGCATATAGCCGCTGGATTTTCTTCAATTTACGGCCAAATGAGATTGCCCGGATCATAGAGCATCTGCAGAAAGGTACGTTTGTCCCTACCAGGGGGGCTAATGTCTATAAGCAACATAATCTCTCGAATTTCCTTCAAAATGAAGTGCCAATGGGTTCAGAAACTTGTCTGAAAAACAGCGACGAATGATGTTCTTTGACTTTCAGGGCCAAAAAGTCCTGCTTAAGGCTGAATTTGAGGGTACTCCGGGCCTCCTGGCGCAAGCGGGGAGTATTTTTCGGATTAGCATGCTCGCCACGAGCAGTTTGAGTAGTTATGGGTCCGACACAGACTCCGAATGACAAAATTATGACCGTTTTAGTGAACATCTGTCCATTCTATGGCAGTCCTTGAAAGTACTTCATTTTCTCGTGCGCTTTTTGCAAGATTGCCCCAAAATTTCTTGTCCTCTTTAGAGGAGATATTGTTTCCACATATATATTGACCGATGCCAGGAATGCCCTTTTGTTCTTGGCTTTCACGCGCATGAGTTACAGCATGCCATCCAGCGAAAACAAGGAGAATAAGGCATATAGCCGCTGGATTTTCTTCAATTTACGGCCAAATGAGATTGCCCGGATCATAGAGCATCTGCAGAAAGGTACGTTTGTCCCTACCAGGGGGGCTAATGTCTATAAGCAACATAATCTCTCGAATTTCCTTCAAAAGGAAGTGCCAATGGGTTAAGAAACATGTCTGAAAAACAGCAACGAATGATGTTCTTTGACTTTCAGGGCCAAAAAGTCCTGCTTAAGGCTGAATTTGAGGGTACTCCGGGCCTCCTGGTGCAAGCGGGGAGTATTTTTCGGATTCGCGCGCTCGCCGCGAGCAGTTTGAGTAGTTATGGGTCCTACACGGACTCCGAATGACAAAATTATGACCGTTTTAGTGAACAGCTATCCATTCTATGGCAGTCCTTGAAAGTACTTCATTTTCTCGTCCGCTTTTTGCCTGATTGCCCCAAAATTTCTTGTCCTCTACAGAGGAGATATTGTTTCCACATATATATTGACCAATGCCAGGAATGCCCTTTTGTTCTTGGCTTTCATGCGCATGAGTTACAACAAGCCATCCGGCGAAAACAAGGAGAATAAGGCATATAGCCGCTGGATTTTCTTCAATTTACGGCCAAATGAGATTGCCCGGATCATAGAGCATCTGCAGAAAGGTACGTTTGTCCCTACCAGGGGGGCTAATGTCTATAAGCAACATAATCTCTCGAATTTCCTTCAAAATGAAGTGCCAATGGGTTCAGAAACTTGTCTGAAAAACAGCGACGAATGATGTTCTTTGACTTTCAGGGCCAAAAAGTCCTGCTTAAGGCTGAATTTGAGGGTACTCCGGGCCTCCTGGCGCAAGCGGGGAGTATTTTTCGGATTAGCGTGCTCGCCACGAGCAGTTTGAGTAGTTATGGGTCCGACACAGACTCCGAATGACAAAATTATGACCGTTTTAGTGAACATCTGTCCATTCTATGGCAGTCCTTGAAAGTACTTCATTTTCTCGTGCGCTTTTTGCAAGATTGCCCCAAAATTTCTCGTCCTCTTTAGAGGAGATATCGTTTCCACATATATATTGACCAATGCCAGGAATGCCCTTTTGTTCTTGGCTTTCACGCGCATGAGTTACAGCATGCCATCCGGCGAAAACAAGGAGAATAAGGCATATAGCCGCTGGATTTTCTTCAATTTACGGCCAAATGAGATTGCCCGGATCATAGAGCATCTGCAGAAAGGTACGTTTGTCCCTACCAGGGGGGCTAATGTCTATAAGCAACATAATCTCTCGAATTTCCTTCAAAAGGAAGTGCCAATGGGTTAAGAAACATGTCTGAAAAACAGCGACGAATGATGTTCTTTGACTTTCAGGGCCAAAAAGTCCCGCTTAAGGCTGAATTTGAGGGTACTCCGGGCCTCCTGGCGGAAGCGGGAAGTATTATTTGGATTCACGCGCTCGCCACAAGCAGTTTGAGTAGTTATGGGTCCGACACGGATTCCGAATGACAAAATTATGACCGTTTTAGTGAACATCTGTCCATTCTATGGCATTCCGTGAAAGTACTTCATTTTCTCGTGCACTTTTTGCCAGATTGCCCCAAAATTTCTTGTCCTCTTTAGAGGAGATATCGTTTCCACGTATATATTGACCGATCCCAGGAATGCCCTTTTGTTCTTGGCTTTCACGCGCATGAGTTACAGCATGCCATCCGGCAAAAACAAGGAGAATAAGGCATATAGCCGCTGGATTTTCTTCAATTTACGGCCAAATGAGATTGCCCGGATCATAGAGCATCTGCAGAAAGGTACGTTTGTCCCTACCAGGGGGGCTAATGTCCATAAGCAACATAATCTCTCGAATTTCCTTCAAAAGGAAGTGCCAATGGGTTAAGAAACATGTCTGAAAACAGCGACGATTGATGTTCTTTGACTTTTAGGGCCAAAAAGTACTGCTTAAGGCTGAATTTGAGGGTACTCCGGGCCTCCTGTCGGAAGCGGGAAGTATTTTTTGGACTCGCACGCTCGCCACGAGCAGTTTGAGTAGTTATGGGTCTGACACGAACTCTGAATGACAAAATTATGACCGTTTTAGTGAACATCTGTCCATTCTATGGCAGTCCTTGAAAGTACTTCATTTTCTCGTGCGCTTTTTGCCTGATTGCCCCAAAATTTCTTGTCCTCTATAGAGGAGATATTGTTTCCACATATATATTGACCAATGCCAGGAATGCCCTTTTGTTCTTGGCTTTCACGCGCATGAGTTACAGCATGCCATCCGGCGAAAACAAGGAGAATAAGGCATATAGCCGCTGGATTTTCTTCAATTTACGGCCAAATGAGATTGCCCGGATCATAGAGCATCTACAGAAAGGTACGTTTGTCCCTACCAGGGGGGCTAATGTCTATAAGCAACATAATCTCTCGAATTTCCTTCAAAAGGAAGTGCCAATGGGTTAAGAAACATGTCTGAAAAACAGCGACGAATGATGTTCTTTGACTTTCAGGGCCAAAAAGTCCTGCTTAAGGCTGAATTTGAGGGTACTCCGGGCCTCCTGGTGCAAGCGGGGAGTATTTTTCGGATTCGCGCGCTCGCCGCGAGCAGTTTGAGTAGTTATGGGTCCTACACAGACTCCGAATGACAAAATTATGACCGTTTTATTGAACAGCTATCCATTCTATGGCAGTCCTTGAAAGTACTTCATTTTCTCGTCCGCTTTTTGCCTGATTGCCCCAAAATTTCTTGTCCTCTACAGAGGAGATATTGTTTCCACATATATATTGACCAATGCCAGGAATGCCCTTTTGTTCTTGGCTTTCATGCGCATGAGTTACAACAAGCCATCCGGCGAAAACAAGGAGAATAAGGCATATAGCCGCTGGATTTTCTTCAATTTACGGCCAAATGAGATTGCCCGGATCATAGAGCATCTGCAGAAAGGTACGTTTGTCCCTACCAGGGGGGCTAATGTCTATAAGCAACATAATCTCTCGAATTTCCTTCAAAATGAAGTGCCAATGGGTTCAGAAACTTGTCTGAAAAACAGCGACGAATGATGTTCTTTGACTTTCAGGGCCAAAAAGTCCTGCTTAAGGCTGAATTTGAGGGTACTCCGGGCCTCCTGGCGCAAGCGGGGAGTATTTTTCGGATTAGCATGCTCGCCACGAGCAGTTTGAGTAGTTATGGGTCCGACACAGACTCCGAATGACAAAATTATGACCGTTTTAGTGAACATCTGTCCATTCTATGGCAGTCCTTGAAAGTACTTCATTTTCT
>NW_021297538.1:9409-10258 GCF_002162155.2 Triticum dicoccoides
CACGAGCAGTTTGAGTAGTTATGGGTCTGACACGGACTCCGAATGACAAAATTATGACCGTTTTAGTGAACATCTGTCCATTCTATGGCAGTCCTTGAAAGTACTTTATTTTCTCGTGCACTTTTTGCCTGATTGCCCCAAAATTTCTTGTCCTCTATAGAGGAGATATTGTTTCCACATATATATTGACCAATGCCAGGAATGCCCTTTTGTTCTTGGCTTTCACGCGCATGAGTTACAGCATGCCATCAGGCGAAAACAAGGAGAATAAGGCATATAGCCACTGGATTTTCTTCAATTTACGGCCAAATGAGATTGCCCGGATCATAGAGCATCTACAGAAAGGTACGTTTGTCCCTACCAGGGGGGCTAATGTCTATAAGCAACATAATCTCTCGAATTTCCTTCAAAAGGAAGTGCCAATGGGTTAAGAAACATGTCTGAAAAACAGCGACGAATGATGTTCTTTGACTTTCAGGGCCAAAAAGTCCTGCTTAAGGCTGAATTTGAGGGTACTCCGGGCCTCCTGGCGCAAGCGGGGAGTATTTTTCGGATTTGCACGCTCGCCGCGAGCAGTTTGAGTAGTTATGGGTCCTACACGGACTCCGAATGACAAAATTATGACCGTTTTAGTGAACAGCTATCCATTCTATGGCAGTCCTTGAAAGTACTTCATTTTCTCGTGCGCTTTTTGCCTGATTGCCCCAAAATTTCTTGTCCTCTACAGAGGAGATATTGTTTCCACATATATATTGACCAATGCCAGGAATGCCCTTTTGTTCTTGGCTTTCATGCGCATGAGTTACAACATGCCATCCGGCGAAAACACGGAGAATAAGGCATATAGCC